>NW_027413206.1:63196-129852 GCF_048544455.1 Silene latifolia | reverse complement strand
GTCTTAAGATGGTCACTTGTAATCCTACCACTTCCCCTGTTTTCACGTTTCCCGGCCACCACCCGCACAAACCACCACTTGCCACCACTCAGCCACTTCCAACCCGACCGCACACCGTCCCCCATCACAACCAACCCTTGCCCAGGTCACGACGGGTCAAAATAAGGGTTCAACTACCAATCCCAAACCCACGGTCAAACCCGCATCACCCCTCCTGACCAGCCACCTTTAGCCGCCTCAAAACCACCCCAACCCTAGTCAACGACGGTCAATAATGGCCAGGTCTTAATCTTGGCAGTCCAATGTTGCTCTAGGTCCAAATCCCGAGTCCTATGGTGGTCTAATTATCGAGTTATAATATGCTAAAGTGTATACATAAGATGGTCTAAAATATTACCTTGAGTCGATTAATTGGTTTTGTTAATGCTTCTTCTTTCCTTCTCTTAAAGCTCCTCCTCTTTAATTTGTGATTAATTTCTCAGATTTAATAGGGTATTTATAGTGTAGGATTATTGAGAATGCGAGGTCAATTAGGAAACTATATAAATTACCTTATTCTAATTATTATAGAAATTATCATTATTATAATTACCATTATATTATTATTATTATATATTATTAGTCTTACCATAACTAGGATTTCCTCAAACAATAGTTACTAATTTATTATTGCCACAACTTTATTATTATTATTAAAAAAATTATTATTACCTTTATATATTATAATTTCCATATTATATTATTATTAATTACCGATACAAATCCCGATCACACTCATACTAGATGAACCATAAAATTCGGCCAAAATAACAATGGCACACGGCCCAATGCTAAATATTAGCTAAACCCTATTCCCGACTTGAATTATTAATTTGTTGTTTAATTAACGTCTTAATTGGATTTATTATTAGAAATGTCATTTAATCAATTATTAAATTACATAAATTATTCTTATAAATTATTATTAAAATAACGAGGTATTACATTTATAGTCTAAACTAATGAAAGCAAGTAAACAACAAGAAAGACTAAGGCAAGTAATAAAGTAGAGATGTAAACAAATGATTAAAAGTACTAGGGTGTCGTGGGATCATAGGGGAGAACAAAGAGAGATTCACATATACGAGTCTAAAATCAATCAAATTTGTTGTTGGATTAGAACTGAGGCTCTTGATCATACAGTTCCACCTAGGTTGAGTCGGGTTAGTTCCCGTGTACATTCGGCCTCCCTACCAACATCATTCATGGTCTAACTACTCGTAAGGCTCTCGATCTCATATGAGAATTTCCATAGATAGAGAATCATGCTAGGCTGTAAATCAAGCATTTCATCAAACATAACATGTGCCCTATTTGAAACCACAAAATTCAATCAATAACATAGATTTATTAAGCATGGATTCTACCCTCTAATCATCCTCTAATCCCCCACTAATCCTAACTAAGAGAATACTCATTATACATCATGATTATCATGTCAATAATGTTGTTATCCATCATAACAAGGTTAAACATGATGAACAAGTAAATGAATTAACAAAGGATTAATGAAAAGATTAAATATAAATTAAAGAAATATACAAACTTGATAGAACAAAACAAAGAAGAAAAATAGAAAAAAATCTTTGATTAAGATAAAGAATTGTCACCTTGTTCAATACAAACCCAAAAAATCTTCAAGTACGTACAAAACTAGATCTAAGACTAATTTGAGATATTTTGGTGGAAACATTAACCTAATTAAAGTAATTAAGAGTCTAATCTAATCTAGGAGAGGCTAATCCTCTAACTGGGAAGGCATAACGTCAAATTATTACAAATTAGGGTATATATAGTGTCTTATAGATTAGGGTTAATTAGAGGCTTTAATGAAGTATATGCCCATTAAAAGAACCCAACTCCTTGCAAAAATCCAGAGCAGCTCGTGGGGTTGGATCTGGAATGGGTACCACTGCACATGAACTCTTGCGAGCTCTAGGACAACTCGATCGAGCTGTAGATAAACTCGCACGAGTTGGTGCTCAATTTGTGATCCGATTGTAAAAATGGGCGTCATTTGCTCCTCCAGACTCTGAATCAAGTGATTCAAAAGCGTAGACCACTTGGTTTTTCGATACCGTTCAATCTATCATATATTTAGAGCCAAAAAATCATTTATTGGTTCAAGTCTGAGTGATTTCTTCTTGTAATGGCTCCCTTCTCGTCATTGTTGCCCCCTAACTTGTGGGGGCTAGCATCCACACAATCCCAAATCTTATTTTACTTGATCTAAGGGTGATTATGCCTTGCCTCATTTTCCTTGACAATCATCAAGTGAGTTAATTTCCCTTCATTTAGCCTAACATCATGCTAAAATCGCTCCAACTAGCTTCTTACCTACAAACGACAATAAAAGGGAGGGAATAGCGAATACGAAACAAATGACTATGAAAATGGCGATAATTAGCTAGATCGGCATACAAAATGAGGTTGGTTAAAGGGTTATAAGTTGTATGTCTAATGTCTATGTGGAATTCACACCACTTGGAGTTGTCTCTCCTGGGGTTGGGATTTTCCACCTTCCTAGGCCATCTGACTGCTGATCCCATGTTGTCAAGTCGCTGGATTAAACCTACAATATCAACACTGAAGTTATGTTCAGAAATAGGAGGGAAAACTTTAGCCTTACCCTGATACTCATATGTCAAGTTGACTTCTGAATAGTTTGGCCGGGAATATGGAGTAGGTTTGCAATTGTTTCCTCTGTTGCTCTTCCTATTGTTCTTTTCATAGTCCTTTAATCCACTGGATGACCCAATTTTGTAGCTTTTGTCTTCTTACAGCCTGATATATGCAAGAGTCTTGTCCTGGACATCCTCGAAGGTATGACAGGGATACTTAGTGAGTTCATTTTATAAATCACTATGAGGTAGTAGCCCCAGTCTGAATGCCTCCACTGCTGTTCCAACGTCACAACTGGGAATGGACACCTTCTCCTTGTTGAACCTGGCGAGGAATACGCTGAGAGTATCCTCTGGCTTCTGTGTAATCCTGTAAAGATCACTCGACCGCTTCTCCAAATCCCTGCTGCTTGCAAACTGTTGGTTGAAGTTATTGGTCAGGTTGGCAAAAGAATGGATTCTCCCCATTAGCTGGTTGATGTACCATTGCAGGGCAGGTCGAGTTAGGGTTGGTCCAAACCCTTTGCACATGCAAACTTGCCTGAACTCACTTGGGATAGATGCAGCTAACATTTTCTATTTATAGAGAGCTAAATGATTTTGTGGATTTGTGGTCCCATCATAAATTTTCATAGACGAAATCACAAATTTCTTAGGCAGATCCACCTTTACTATTTCGTCTATAAAAGGCGAGTCAGCATAACTGTCAGGGCCACGCCTCCTCCAAGCTGGCAGGAACTCCAGGTATCTTTTCGAATTTTTCATTTAGTTTCTTGATCTCCTGGACTACTGCCATCATGATGGCTACTGCAGATTCATTAGGTTTTTCACTGTTATTGTTTGGCTCACCATCACCATCAACATTGATAAATTTAGAGCCACTTGGACTCCCAAAGCTGGAGAAATCAATGTTTTTGATGATTGATGCAAATGGTGTTCCTGGCTGGAATCTAGAACCTGCTCCTTGAGTTTTTTCCAGTTTTTGTTACAGAGCTCACTCAGATTCTCTTAATTGAATGATTTCAGCCTCATTTTGGGCTACCTTGTCTTTCAAACCTTCCAACTCAGCAAGTTGGTGGAGGGATGCGTTCAATTGTTCTTCAACGGTAGGCTGGGCCATTTTTGTAGGTTATTAAGATTTTTGTGAGACAAGGAAAAAGGATTTTAAAGAGCTAGATGCCCCACGGTGGGCGCCAATTGTTTGATATGGATTTTACGCGGGGTGAAATCAGGTCAGGGTAAGTCTAGGCGGGGTTAACTAGCTCGAACTTATCTATGAATATGCAGGGCCGGATACGAAATAAGAAAAGTAAAACAAGTTAAATAAGCAGAAATAAGACAAGAAATTTGTACGTGGAAAACCCTTAAATGGGAAAAAACCACGGGCACCAAGCCAGGTGAGGATTTCACTATATTATTAAGTAATAAGCACAAATGATTGTAAAATAGCTTAAGTATTGTGTTAGAATGTTGTATGCTCGAGTATGTGTTGTGTGTCCAAATAATCTTCAAGTACTCCTTATATAGCCAAGACGAACGGCTACCAAATCTTGCACTTAATGCTGAATATTCCTCCTTAATTTCTCGGATTAATGCTCTTTAATGCAATTAATTACTCTCTTAATTGGGTGGCTTTTATTACCAAATCTTTATAATTATTGTCCGAATATTGACAATAATATTATCTTTGAATTGGTCAAACATTGTCCGTATATTTTGACCGTTTGTCCTCTCCTTGGCTGGCGCATGTCTTCTGATACCCTGATGGCCTGAAGTCGTGATGGTCAGGGAAGGGTGGAATGTCATCCTGAAATATCTACGGATTTCCAGGCCTAACAATTTCCATAACTTCTTCTTCAGGAATAATTTCTGGAATATCAACCACTACCGGAGCTAGTTCAGCCCCAGCAGCAGTCTTTGATGCAGCAACCCTTCTCCTTCCACCAGCCATTTTTGATTGGAATACAAGGTTGATTTTCAAAGAAAAATTTATTTTCACAAAGGAATTAGGAATAAGAGAAGGAAAATTTAGAGAATTGAAGAATGGAAATATGGAAGCAAACAAACAGCTCAAAGCATTTTATAGCCGCAAAATCCAACGGATAACACAACTGAACAAATCAAATCATGACTCTCCTAGGGTTTGATGAACCTACCTCATTGAAGAATCCCGAATTTTTATCTCCTTATCCCTGGCCAGATCCACTAGGAATAAGAAGATAAGGGGCAATTGTTGGGCCTAGAATTATCCTACCTGATCAGATAACAATCAGGCAACAACCAAGCCGAGCCTGAACATAAGCAATTTAATACAAGGTATCCAAACACCTGAACAGGCGCCAGCCAGGACAGAAAGAGGCATTCATCTTCTTCATGGAAGCATACCTCAAACTTTTCAAGGATGGGCTCCTCAAGTGAGGCAATATCACAACTCAATTCCTCTTCTTCATTCCATAAGTCATTGCAAGACACATGTTCTTCATCGCTATCTCCATACGAATCATAGATAGGGGCTTCACTCCTCCTCATCAACACTTTCTCCAACACCTCAACATTCACATCAAATGACACACCCTCATACTCACAAAGGCTAAGAGTAGTTGGCTTACTCAACCTCATATCTTCTTCATCAAATACCACAGTTTCATACTCACAAGAGCTCAAGGAGATTGGCTCATCCCACTTCTCATCAAAGGTAACTCCTTAAAACTCGCATTTATGATCAACGTCTAAAAAATGGCGAGGAGTAGTTACTTGGGCTTCCTTCATTTGGGTAATTTGAATTGCCAACTCCTCACCATGGGTAACAATGCTTTGAAGAACATTGTTCTTATTTTGGCTCTCCTCTAGCACTTGTTTCAAGAAATTTTGTTGGTCTCCCATCATTTGGAGAACCATACTTTGAATGTCAAAGTTCGTCTCATCTTCTTGTTGTGTGTGGGTGTGAAAATGGTTGTATTGTGGCATTTGGAATTCATTGTAAAGTGGGTATTGGGAGGGTAGTTTTTGTGGATTTTGGATGTGGGGGCTTTGGTATGGGAAGTTTGTGAGGTAATTTGAGTTTTCATTATAGAAGTTATAGGATATGGGTGTGTTTTCTTGCTCAACAAACCTTCTCCATTCATACATGTCATACTCATTTACTCCAACTTGTCCATATACTTCTTCTTGTTGGAAGCCACGTGCCATCATCATTGCTAAAATAAAGAGGCAACTACAAGCATGGAAACCTACAAGAAAACGATAAGAACAACCTTGAGGAACAAGTTCCTCAAGGCTAAATCACAAGAAACGAAATTCCCAAGGAACCAAGGCTCCTCAAGAAGAAGCACAACTAAAACTAGACAAAAGAATAATTCAAATACACAACACCGTCCCCGGCAACGGCGCCATTTTGATGGTAAGCGAGTGATTGTTCACTCCATCAAACACATTTATACCCAACTACTATCATAGCAAGCAAGTCGGGGTCGAACCCAAAGGACAGGGGTACTCAAATTGTTCAATCCAATTGTAGTTGCACTTAGGGTTGTCACAATGGAAATAGGTTGATGATTCTAAACTAATAAAAGCAATGGAAGGTAAACAAGCAATAAAACAAAATGACTAAAAGTACTAGGATGTCATGGTTTCATAGGGGATTCATGGTGGTGATCATACAAACATGTTTCCATAGTTGCAAGCAATTATTGTTGTAAAGAAACCGAGTTAATTTATGTCTACGGTTCATAGGAGAATTTGGGTCCCGGAGCCGACTCGTCTAGACTGTAAAACACCTACAACTCGACTTACTTTCTTCCTATTCACTTCAATGCATGGTCTAACAAGACTCGAGTTGGTTTATATCTTACAAGTATTGTTGAATAGATAAGAGATTGTAAAAAAAATGCAAGGTTTCATACTCTAGCATTTCATGAAGCATAACATATGCATAGGTTAACACTACAACAAGCAAGCAATCATATGATAACATATTAGATTAAGTATGGATCTACCCCCATGTTATAGTTCCCCTAATCCCCCACTAATCCTAGTTAAGTAACTACTCACTTGTTATCATGGAAAACATGTTATCAATGGTGTCATTCATCACAACAAGTGTAAACATGACAAAAGAGTGAAGAAATAAGCAACAAAGAGTAAAGAGTCAAAGAATTATACCAATCTTAAGATGAACAAATGGAAAGGGAAGAATAATTGAAGAAAACTTGATTGATTGATGAAGAGTTGTCAATTCTCCAATAATAACCCAATAATCTTCAATTATCCAATAATAAACTTGAACAATAATTAAGGAAAGTTTAATGTGTATTTTTGTGGAATGATTAAAGGATAATCTATTCTAATCTACTCCTAATATAATCTAAGAGAGGTTTTTATCTAGGAGAGAATTGATTTAATCTAAGGAAACTTGGTTCTTAGCTAGGTAGTACAATGGGGTATTTATACTAAAGATTAAGTACAAGAATTAGGGTTACAAAGGGCTTAAATGACGATTAAGACCCTAAGAGAATCTTGATGATTTGCAAATCCCGAGGGACACGCACGGCCTGAGTAGAAACTCCCCATGGACACGCGCGTCCTGGCCTTGAGTATGCTCGGGCTTCCGCCCAGCTGAACCTCACCACGATCCTCGCTCGCTCATCCCGATCGGGACACCGGATCCATTCTTGATTGCCTAAGAATCATGTCGTCAGGCTTGAGGATGTCACCGAGCTTTGGATGCCCGTCCTGAGTATGGGACGCCCGGCTCGATCACCCGGCCCAACACTCAACGCCCGATCCTAGG
The DNA here is from genome assembly GCF_048544455.1 of Silene latifolia. Classification (NCBI taxonomy): domain Eukaryota; kingdom Viridiplantae; phylum Streptophyta; class Magnoliopsida; order Caryophyllales; family Caryophyllaceae; genus Silene; species Silene latifolia. The sequence continues at coordinate 122,403 of NW_027413206.1, read as the reverse complement.
TCAGCTTGTCTATTTGAGATCGGATTGTAAAACGGACGTCATTTCCTCATCCGGACTCCTATTGTAGTAATTCAAAAGCCTAGACCACTTGAGTTTTCAACGCCGTTTCATCTATCATAGTTTCAAAGAAAAAAAACATCTCTTGGTTTGGTTCCAAGAAATTTCCACTTGTAATGGCTTCCTTCTCGTCATCCTTTCTCAACAACTTGTGGGGATTGATTCATGGGTCGTGGGGGTTGTCCTTCATTACCCTAAAACTTGATTTATTGAACTACGACCTTTATCCTTTGTCTCCTCTTTGATGCTTGGTCATTGGATGTTATCAATTTAGCTCCGTTTCACTCTGTTTGGGTAACATTAGTACTCCTCTTCTATAAAGGACACCAAACCTCATAGAATATGCATAATAGGAAGCTAAAGACAAGAAATGACCCTAATACACACTAAAAAGTATAGGAACTAGGTTAGTTAAGGGACTAAATGTGCGTAAATATGAGTCACATCAAACATCCCCAAACCGAACCTTTGCTCGTCCCGAGTAAAAAGGTGACTAAAACTATGACCTTTATTTATACAAATCTAATAATATAGCCAATGTGAGACAATTAGCGGGTCTCACTCCGCCCCTTGAACTGACAATAAGACATCTATGAGGTAAGATGCCTTCTTGCAAGGCAAGGCGGGGCTTGTCAAAATGGCGATACATCCAAGCATTAAGCACACAAAACAAGTAATTGAGGCATCTACAAAAGAACAGCCACTTTTCTCATCTAAGTGGCGGAAATCATCTACAAGGGAAGCAATTTAAGGGTACATACTCCATCATAGATATTGGTTCTCCTAGTTACTAAGTCCAAGAGGATACAAACAAGTCACCTCCAAGTTATGTCAAACTAGGGTACCTTTGTCCACAATCGCTAAATGCTTTCGTCAAGAATAGACTCCTTATGGTGTTAGAAACACTGTAGGATCGCGGAATTCCACCTCTTGCCTAAACAAGAAGAAGGGTCATCCCCTCTCCACCATGCAACAAAGTAGGATCATCAAAGGATAGAAAGGGTTTCAAGATGCAGGAGTTTCATAATGGTATTTTGCTTTTGATTTGTTTTTCCCCCCAAATTGTTGTTGATTTTGACTTTTTGAGAACATTTCTTTGCCATTTTTTATGTTTGACATTTTGATACTTGGCAAATTTTTCAATCTTTGAATTTTTGATAATTTTTCAAAGTAAGCCCATTTGTAACAAGGGTACTTTTATTAAAGCATAGGAGTCTATTTTTTCTCCTCTTTTCATTGATGCAATTTGCAAACTTTTTGATTATGGTTTTGTAATTGAACTCAATTTGATGGTTTTTGTGCTAATTCCCTTTTTGTTGACAAAACATTGATGATTGGAGTGAAAGAACGGTTGCATTGCATCAAAGGTCACCTTGGAATAAACGGTAGCCAAAGATTTATCACACCACATGGTACTCTTGACTAGGCCTTAGTCCATGGGTCAAAAGATACTAGTATGATACATCCTCGGGTGTCTTGAGGGTATTCTACCAAACAAAGTCTCAAGGAGAAAAATTATCTACAACGGCCTTATATACACTTGTCAAGCATCCAAAATAGGCATTTTCACAAAAATTTTCTAAAATGCAACTACATGCCATGATGCAACTAACATATATACAACTCTAATGCATATGCTTCTATCAATTATTATGCCATATAATCTAGATGCAAACTCTTAGCAACACATTGGTTCATACCGCATCAATCAAAATATAGCCACAATGTCATTAATATACAAAAAGGAGTAAGAAGATTGGAAAGATCATACCATGCGGTCTTCTATTTCCTTCATGCCTCGAATGTGGCATAATCGACCCAATGTGATAAGAGTGACAAACAAGCAAACAAATATATATAATATATATAATTGTACACTACAAAGGAAAGAACCTGTTTTTGGTTTTTGAAATTTTGAAATTTTTATGAATTTTGTTTTCATGAAATTAGAGAACATATTTTTGAGTTTTTCAAAAAATCAATTTTTTATGCATTTTTGGAATATAAATTTTCATCTCCCACTTTATTTTGGACATTGTCCTCAATGTACATGTAGGAGTAGGAATGAAAAAGCAATACATGTTTTTGGATTTTTAAAGTTTTATGGAAACTGAAGTACAAATGCAATGATATGATATGAATAAATGCAATTCTATATGACATACTCCCTCCGATCCAGACAGATGTAAACATAAGCAAAAAGTGGTGTGTGGATGGTAAAGTTGTAAATAGGTAGTGGATGTAAGGGTAAGTTTGTCATTTTCCATGTCAAATATGGTATGTTTACATTGGTCTGGTTCGTCCGTTTTAGGAAAGTGTTTACATCTATCTGAATCGGAGGGAGTATATAACAAATGAATGCAATTTAAACTACACTAAATGGTGCATGTTTAGGTCACCTATGATCAAACCTCCCCAAACCGATTTAAGGACTATTTCTAGTGTAGGAGAGATGAGGTTTGGTCATTAGTGACTATGCAAATTTAACTATATGCACTAACTATATGAGATATGTGAGATATATTACAATGCAAATTATACTATATGAACTAATTAATGTAAGTGCAATATGAAATATAATACAAATGCAAGCCTAAACTATATAATATGTATGTCGCTTCATGGTTTAACCTCCCCAAACCAATTTTAAACACTATTGCTAATGTAAGAAGAAAGGGGTTTAATCATGAGGTAACTACATAAATGCAACTATACATGAAAGATAAGGAAAGAAAGGGTTCTTACAATCATTGTAGGAGATGAAGATGGTAGATAGGATGCATATATAGCTATGCCACGAGCCAAATGAGAGAAAAAGTTGAATTTTAGGGTAAACCCGCTCGAGTCAAATATAACCCGCTCGAGTTCAGCCTCAACCCGCTCGAGTTGATTTCGACCCGCTCGGGTTGAAGCTCTGGGACGCGCGTTTTCTCCCGGATTCTCATGGAGGAACCTTTTTCTTTCTTTATTCATGTCTTATTCGCGCGGGTTCACCTCGGTCCCCACTGATTGATGCAAGAATTGGCCCAAAGCTTGAATCCTTCATTTCTTCATTTCTTTGCATTTCCTATATTCTCATTTTCATCATTTTCCTTCAAGATGCTCAATCAAAAGATGGGATCCCTCCTTTTCATCTCTCATTCGACGAATGCATGCAAGACTAAATGCAAGTATATTACAATTGGTGGTTTGAGATAGTACCCCACCAATACTAATTCAAATGATAAATTTCATTATCCATGGAGCTTAATGCTCTCAAAAACCGATCAAAGGCTTGGGCACAATCCTCAAAAAATCAAATATAGAACCATGGCCACTTCAAAATAGAATAAAGCCAATCCTTCACAAGGGGCTTTTCATTGAAATTTCTCCCCTTCACCTTGGCCTTTTCATCATAGCCTTTTTGGCTCTCCAAATTAGCAAGCTTAAAATTCTTGTCATCGGGAGGCTTCCATTCTCTCCCGTCTCCCTTAAATATGGTGATGATGATAGCATTCGGATTTATCAATCGTTCAAGAATAGAAGGAGAATTCTCATAACATTGATGACATGATAGCTTAGGAATTGAGATTGTGGGTGCAAAACTCCACAATTAAGCTCATTCATAGCTTTGTTCTTGAGCTTCTCCACAAAGTACCTTTTATACAACAATTTGAACCTTCTGGAGAAGGTTTACCATATCATCTCCAACAATCACAGGTTCCATGGTGGGTGCGAAAAGGTCTTCATGATCAATAGGAAAGAGGCATTAATCTTCTTCATGGAAGCATACCTCAAACTTTTCAAGGATGGGCTCGTCAAGAGAGACAATCTCACAACTCCATTCCTCTTCTTCATTCCATAAGTCATTGTAAGGCACATGTTCCGCAAAAGCTTCTTCCATAGGTTTGTCATCATCGCTATCTCCATACGAATCATAGATAAGGGCTTCACTCCTCCTCATAAACTCTTTCTCCAACACCTCAACATTCAGATCAAATGACACACCCTCATACTCACAAAGGCTAAGAGTATTTGGCTTACTCAACCTCATATCTTCTTCATCAAATACCACACACATTCATACTCACAAGAGCTCAAGGAGATTGGCTCTACCCACTTCTCATCAAAGGTAACTCCTTCAAACTCGCATTCATGATTAATGTCTAAGGAAAGGTGAGGAGTAGTTACTTGGGCTTCCTTCATTTGGGCAATTTGAATTGCCAACTCCTCACCATGGGTAACAATGCTTTGAAGAACATTGTTCCTATTTTGGCTCTCCTCTAACACTTGTTTGAAAAATTTTGCTGGTCTCCCATCATTTGGAGAACCATACTTTGAATGTAAAAGTTCGTCTCATCTTCTTGTTGTTTGTGGGTTTGAAAATGGTTGTATTGTGGCATTTGGAATTCATTGTAAAGTGGGTATTGAGAGGGTAGTTGTTGTGGATTTTGGATGTGGGGGCTTTCGTATGGGAAGTTTGTGGGATAATTTGAGTTTTCATTGTAGAAGTTATAGGATATGGGTGTGTTTTCTTGCTCAACAAACCTTCTCCATTCATACATGTCATAATCTTTTTCTCCAACTTGCCAATATACTTCTTGTTGTTGGAAGCCACGTGCCATCATCATTGCTAAAATAAAGAGGCAACTACAAACACGGAAACCTACAAGAAAACGATAAGAACAACCTTGAGGAACAAGTTCCTCAAGGCTAAATCACAAGAAACGAAATTCCCAAGGAACCAAGGCTCTTCAAGAAGAAGCACAACTAAAACTAGACAAAAGAATAATTCAAATACACAACACCGTTCCCGGGAATGGTGCTATTTTGATAGTAAGCGAGTCGTTGTTCACTCCATCAAACACATTTATACCTAACTAAAAGCATAGCATGCAAGTCGGGTGACAGGACAGTCGTATACCTATCAAAAATAACCAACTGGCTCTAACTAATATAGCTAGGGAAGTCGGGTCGATCTCCATAGGGAGATGGGAAAATGTCGGCTTTGTCTAAGTTCATCACAGTAACCAATTTGGGGGTTTAATTTGATTGTTTTAAACTAAAGAGACTAAGAAAGAGAAGGAAGGCAAGAGAATAAAGATTAAGCAAAAATAAAAAAGCAGCTAAGACAGTCGGTTCACCATGATTATTCAGTGAAGCAATCTAGATCTCAGGTTAATGCAAGTATGGTCTAAGGGGCAGTGAATATCTCCTTCCGGTCTCAATTCACCCTAAAGCACAAATAGCTTAGCTTCCGCCCTTACTACAGTGCCCTAATGTTCGCTTCTAGTCTCGCCCTTTCCAACCTTCCGGTCAAGGTCAAGGTTTACAACGATAAAATGCCTATATGCGTCGACTCAATTAGACAGGAACAATTAGTAGAAGCAATTAACATCAAAGACTACACAGGCATTAACCTAATAATTCAATTACTATCCCTTCATAATCATGGATTCCCTAGTCTTAGCAAAGAGGAATTAGCTACGCATCATTATCGAATCAACAACAATAATGTATAGATAATATGAATTAAACATGATATTAATAAACAAGAGAAATCCGAGTAGGGCAATTGCAAAATAAGAGAAGAGAGAAAATAATAGCAATAAGATAAATGAAGATTGTGATAAACAATTAAAAGGATGAATAGTACCGATTACAAATCCGAATTCGAGTAATAGAAAATGGAAAAGAGTAAAGGAAGAGGAAGCAGTGAGTAAGATCTAGTGAGTAAAGAAGAGATGAGGAAGAGTTACGCAGTCTACTATGTGATATATCACACGAAATTCCCTTCCTAAACCAAATCCCGACCTAATTACAAAAGCCCATACGAAAATAGGCGGAAAATCATAATTACAGGGACAAACCACTCGATCGAGTGGAATAAAACCGCTCGATCGAGTAATTATGCAGAAAACCCTTCGATCGAGTGCAAATGAACCAATCGATCGAGTAACTCCTTATATTGCCTTCTCGATCGAGTAATATTTAAGCTCGATCGTGTGATCTTCAAGATATAAATCATCGATCGACTAGAAAAGTGGTCGATCGAGCTATTTTGGCACGTTAAGCACTATGACACCTTCCGAAATCAACTCGCTCGTCTTTAAAGTGATAGATTCCAAGCTCCGGCTCCTTGTTCTCCATAAATGCATGCAAATGGGACGAGTTTAGGCTCGATTTATCTTATCTTCGGTCTATACCTGCAATTTACACAAGACGAACCAAAGTAGACTATTCGGGGGTATTTGTAGCTAGATGCTACATAAAATAGTACAGAAATGCGTGTAAAAATGAGGTAAAAACCTTATATAAAACACACGCATCATCGAGGTCGAACCCAAAGAACGGGGGTACTCAAATAGTTCAATCCAATTGTAGTTGCACTTAGGGTTGTCACAATGGAAATGGGTTGATGATTCTAAACTAATAAAAGCAATGGAAGGTAAACAAGCAATAAAACAAAATGATTAAAAGCACTAGGATGTCATGGTTTCATGGGGGATTCATGGTGGTGATCATACAAACATGTTTCCATAGTTGCAAGCAATTATTGTTATAGAGGAACCGAGTTAGTTTATGTCTTACGGTTCATAGGAAGATTTGGGTCCCGGAACCGAGTCGTCTAGACTGTACAACACCTATAAGTCGACTTACTTTCTTCCTATTCACTTCTATGCATGGTCTAACAAGACTCGAGTTGATTTATATCTTACAAGTCTTGTTGAATAGATAAGAGATGGGTAAAAAAAATGCAAGGTTTCATACTCTAGCATTTCATCAAGCATAACATGTGCATAGGTTAACACTACAACAAGCAAGCAATCATATGATAACATATTAGATTAAGTATGGATCTACCCCCATGTTATAGTTCCCCTAATCCCCCACTAATCCTAGTTAAGTAACTACTCACTTATTATCATGAAAAACATGTTATCAATGGTGTCAATCATCACAACAAGTATAAACATGATAAAAGAGTGAAGAAATAAGCAATAAAGAGTAAAGAGTAAAGGAATTATACCAAACCTAAGATGAACAAATGGAAAGGGAAAAATAATAGAAGAAAACTTGATCGATTGATGAAGAGTTGTCAATTCTCCAATAATGACCCAATAATCTTTAATTACCCAATAATAAACTTGAACAATAATTAAGGAAAGTTTAATATGTAATTTTGTGGAATGATTAAAGGATAATCTATTCTAATCTACTCCTAATCTAATCTAAGAGAGGTTTTTATCTAGGAGAGAATTGGTTTAATCTAAGGAAACTTGGTTCTTAGCTAGGTAGTACAATGGGATATTTTTACTAAAGATTAAGTACAAGAATCAGGGTTACAAAGGGCTTAAATGACGATTAAGACCCTTAGCGAAGCTTGATGATTTGCAAATCCCGAGGGACACGCGCTGTCTGAGTAGCAACTCCCCAGGAACACGCGCGTCATGGCCTTGAGTATGCTCGGGACTGTAAGGGAATCCGCGCGAACTGAACCTAGGGACGCTCGGATCTTGGGCTGGGTCGCTCGTCCTGAGCTCGAGACACCCGGATCCTAGCACAGGATTCCTCCTCCATTCTTGACTGCCTAAAAATCCGCTATTCCTGGCTTGGGGACGCCCGTACTGAGCATGGGACGCCCGTCCTGAGTCTGGGACTCCCGGATCCTAGGTCAGCTTGTCTATTTGAACTCGGTTTGTAAAACGGACTTCATTTCCTCATCCAGACTCCTATTAGAGTGATTAAAAAGCCTATACCACTTGATTTTTCGACGTCGTTTAATCTACCATAGTTTCAGAGACAAAAAAGCAACTCTTGGTTTGGTTCCAAGTAATTTCCTCTTGTAATGGCTTCCTTCTCGTCATCCTTTCTCAACAACTTGTGGGGATTAATTCTTGGGTCATGGGGATTGTCCTTCATTAACCTAAAACTTTATTTATTGAACTAAGGCCTTTAGCCTTGGTCTCCTCTTTGATGCTTGGTCATTGGATGTTATCAATTTAGCTCCGTTTCACTCCGTTTGGGTAAGGTTAGTACTCCTCTTCTACAAAGGACACCAAACTTCATAGAATATGCATAATAGGAAGCTAAAGACAAGAAACGACCCTAATACACACTAAAAATCATAGGAACTAGGCTAGTTAATGGACTAAATGTACGTAAATACGAGTCACATCAAACATCCCCAAATCGAACCTTTTCTCGTCCCGAGTAAAGAGGTGACTAAAACTAAGACCTTTATTTATACTAATCTAATAATATAGCCGATGTGAGACAATTAGCGGGTCTCACTCCGCCCCTTCAACTCACAACAAGACATCTATGAGGTAAGATGCCTTCTTGCAAGGCATGGTGGGGATTGTCAAAATAGCGATACATCATAGATATTAGTTCTCCTAATTAGTAAGTCCAAGAGGATACAAATAAGTCACCTCCAAGTTGTGTCAAACTAGGGTACCTTTGTCCACAATCGCTAAATGCTTTCGTCAAGAGTAGACTCCTTATGGTGTTAGAAACACTGTAGGTTCGCGAATTCCACCACTTGCCTAACAAGAAGAAGGGCCATCTTCTCTCCACTATGCAACAAAGTAGGTTCATCAAAGGATAGAAAGGGTTTCAAGATGCATGAGTTTTATAATGGTAGTTTGGTTTTGATTTGTTTTTCCCCCCAAATTGTTGTGGCATTTGACTTTTTGAGAACATTTCTTTGCCATTTTTGATGTTTGGTATTTTGATACTTGGCAAATTTTTCAATCTTTGAATTTTTGAACAAAGGAGTATTTTTTCTCCTCTTTTCATTAATACAGTTTCATAAGGGTACTTTTATTAAAGCATAGGAGTCTATTTTTTCTCCTCTTTTCATTAATACAATTTACAAATTTTTTAATTTTGGTTTTGTACTTGAACTCAATTTGATGGTTTTCGTGCCCATTCTCTTTTTGTTGACAAAACATTGATGATAGGAGTGAAAGAACGGTTGCTTGGCATTAAAGGTGACCTTGGAATAAACGGTAACCAAGGAGTTATTACACCACAAGGTACTCTTGACTATGCCTTAATCCATGAGTCAAAAGATACTAGTATGACACATCCTAGGGTGTCTTAAGGGTATTCTAGCAAACAAAGTCTCAAGGAGAAAATTATCTACAAGGGCCTTATATACACTTATCAAGCTTCCCAAATAGGCATTTTCACCAAATTTTTCTAAAATGCAACTACATGCCATGATGCAACTAACATATATACAACTCTAATGCATATGCATCTATCAATTATTATGCCACATAATCTAGATGCAAAGTCTTAGCAACACATTGGTTCATACCGCATCAATCAAAATATAGCCACATTGTCATTAACATACAAAAAGGAGTAAGGAGATTCGGAAAGATCATATATACCATGCGGTCTTCTATTTCCTTCATGCCTCGAATGTGGCATAGTCGATCCAATGTGATAAGAGTGACAAACAAGCAAACAAATATATATAATATATACAATTCTACACTACAAAGGAAAGAACATGTTTTTGGTTTTTGAAATTTTCAAATTTTTATGGATTTTGTTTTTATGAAATTAGAGAACATATTTTTGAGTTTTTCGAAATTTTTCAATTTTTTATGCATTTTTAGAATATAAATTCTCATCCCCCACTTTATTTTTGACATTGTCCTCAATGTACATTTAGGAGTAGGAATGAAAAAAGCAATACATGTTTTTGGATTTTTAAAGTTTTATGGAAATTGAAGTACGAATGCAATGATATGATATGATATGAATGAATGTATACTCTAACTAAATGATGCATGTTCAGGTCACCTATGATCAAACCTCCCCAAACCGATTTAAGTACTATTTCTAGTGTAGGAGAAATGAGGTTTGGTCATTAGTGACTATGTAAATTTCACTATATGCACTAACTATATGATATATGTAAGATATATTACAATGCAAATTATACTATATGAACTAACTAATGTAAATGCAATATGAAATATAATACAAATGCAAGCCTAAAATTGTAGGAGATGAAGATGGTAACTACTATATGAACTAACTAATCATGGTTTAACATCCCCAAACCGATTTTAAACACTATTGCTAATGTAGGAAGAAAGGGGTTTAATCATGAGGTAACTACATAAATGCAACTATACATGAGAGATAAGGAAAGAAAGGTTCTTAAAATCATTGTAGGAGATGAAGATGGTAGATAGGATGCATATATAGCCATGCCACGAGCCAAATGAGAGAAAAATTTGAATTTCAGGGTCAACATGCTCGAGTCAAATATAACCCGCTCGAGTTCAGCCTCAACCCGATCGAGTTGATTTCGACCCGCTCGGGTTGAAGCTCTGGGACGCGCGTTTTCTCCAGAACTCCCCCGGATTCTCATGAAGGACCCTTTTTCTTTCTTTCTTCATGTCTTAGCTCGCACGGGTTCACCTCGGTCCCCACGGATTGATGGAAGAATTGGCCCAAAGCTCGAATCCTTCATTTTCTTCATTTCTTTGCATTTCCTATCTTCTCATTTTCATCATTTTCCTTCAAGATGCTCAATCAAAAGATGGGATCCCTCCTTTTCATTTCTCATGCGACGAATGCATGCAAGACTAAATGCAAGTATATTACAAATGGTGGTTTGAGATTGTACTCCACCAATACTAAGTCAAATGATAAATTTCATTATCCATGGAGCTTAATGCTCTCAACAACAGGTCAAAGGCTTCGGCACAATCCACAAACAAGCAAAGATAGAACCATGGCCACTTCAAAATGGAATAGAGCCAATCCTCCACAAGGGCCTTTTCATTAAAATTTCTCCCCTTCACCTTGGCCTTTTCATCATAGCCTTTTTGGCTATCCAAATTATCAAACTTAAAATTCTTTTCTTCGGGAGGCTTCCATTCTCTCCCGTCTCCCTCAAATATGGCGATGATGATAGAATTCGAATTTATCAATCCTTCAAGAATAGAAGGAGAATTCTCATAACATTGATGACGAGATAGCTTAGGAATTAAGATTGTGGGTGCCAAGTCTTCACAAGTAAGCTCATTCATAGCTTTGTTCTTGAGCTTTTCCACCTAGTACCTTTTATACAACAATTTGACCTTTTGGAGAAGGTTTACCATATCATCTCCAACAATCATAGGTTCCATGGTGGATGCGAAAAGGTCTTCATGTCAATAGGAAAGAGGCATTCATCTTCTTCATGGAAGCATACCTCAAACTTTTCAAGGATGGGCTCCACAAGTGAGCAATCTCACAACTTCATTCCTCTTCTTCATTCCATAAGTTATTACAAGACACATGTTCCGTATAAGCTTCTTCCATAGGTTTGTTATCATCACTATCTCCATACGAATCATAGATAGGGGCTTCATTTACTCCTCCCCATCAACTCTTTCTCCAACACCTCAACATTCACATCAAATGACACACCCTCATACTCACATAGGCTAAGAGTATTTGGCTTACTCAACCTCATATCTTCTTTATCAAATACCACACTTTCATACTCACAAGAGCTTAAGGAGATTGACTCTTCCCACTTCTCATCAAAGGTAACTCCTTTAAATCGCATTCATGATCAATGTCTAAGGAATGGTGAGGAGTAGTTACTTAGGCTTCCTTCATTTGGGCAATTTGAATTGCCAACTCCTCACCATGGGTAACAATGCTTTGAAGAACATTGTCCCTATTTTGGCTCTCCTCTTGTACTTGTTTGAAGAAATTTTGCTAGTCTCCCATCATTTGGAGAACCATACTTTGAATGTCAAAGTTCGCCTCATCTTCTTGTTGTGTGTGGGTGTGAAAATGGTTGTATTGTGGCATTTGGAATTCATTGTAAAGTGGGTATTGGGAGGGTAGTTGTTGTGGATTTTGGATGTGGGAGCTTTGGTATGGGAAGTTTGTGGGGTAATTTGAGTTTTCATTGTAGAAGTTATAGGATATGGGTGTGTTTTCTTGCTCAACAAACCTTCTCCATTCATATATGTCATACTCATTTACACCAACTTGCCCATATACTTCTGAAACGATTCTTTAACCCTCTAATTAAACTCATTTAATTTTAGATCTAAATAACTCTTTTAATTAGATGTTGATCTTATGCATGCATAACATAAAGAAAATTAGAAGTAAGAATAAAATTCCTTACAATATGAAATCGGATATAAGGGCACAAGTAAGAACCCCTTTCTTACTTGTTCTTGAGCATAAATATTGGATGATTCCTTTTATCCCAAATGTATGAAAACTTCCTATCGATTGCACCAAGACAACCCCCTTAAAACTACTAAATAATTAACTAGATTAATTTAGTAGCTATCTTTAAAATATAATCTAATATTATTTTTATTACTACTACTAGTAATTTGTATATTAGATATTAGAACAATTAACTTTCTAAAACTTATTTTAGAGACAAGAGAGAAGAGTAAGAAGTAATTTTTCTAAGAATGAATGTTAGAAAAAAAAAAGAACAATTTGTATTATGGGGAAGGGGAAAAGCCGGTGGAGAGGAGGAGAGAGGAGAGCCAATTCATGCAAAATGCTTTTCAATTGTTCTTCTCAAAATTACTAGGGTATAGTTTAGGTTTAGTAGGTAATCATTGTGTTTACCACTAATAAAATGATTTTAACCATTTCACCTAAACCACCCTAAAACCGGTTCCCCTTGTTAATTTGGAGTCCATTTTATTTTTGTCAATTTGTCATTTTGTCATATAATGTGTGACATGTGACATGTAACATGTTATTAATAATATTAATGCATATTTAACAATTAAATATCATTACATATATTAATTTAATTATATACAACAATTGACAGTAAGTCTCAATTACAAGCAAATAAAATGGTCCATGTTAATATAATCTACAACATATTGGAATTATAATTAACCGTTCATTCTTAATTTAATTGTTTCATAAAATAATATTTTAGTGATATAACATCTTAATTACTAAAACGAATCTCATTTAATCGAATTACTACAAGATTCATATTCTTACTCACATACGTGAATTGTTCAATTTTAATGAATTAATTAATCTGTATCAATATACAATTAAATAATTTTATCTATTAAGAGGATCGTCACTCAAGTGTGACCTTTAGGGATCAACTGATCACCACCGTATAAACGACAGTAATGTCAAACTCTAGTCAGCCAATCATTACAGATTAATGTTGACCAGTTGACTAATAAAACGAGTCATCCCTTTACGTATTTTTATTATGAGTTTTAATAACGTGTTCGAACTATTGTTGAGGACACATACTCCAACAATCTCCCACTTGTTCGAGACAAGTGTGCATCACCAATTCTCTCTTGTCCTATTACTATCTCCCACTCAATGCAAGGTGTCTTGCAGGTCGTTCTTGCAAGTGATCATATTAAGAGTGGTTTCCTCGATCTGGAGAGTAACTGTCTGACCGGAATTATCTACCATAGATATCTTCCGAGCTGGCCACGTATTTTCAGTTCACTACTCCTCGAGTGGCCCTGAGATTATTAAATAACCCTGACAAGGGGGTGGACAATTTCTATCGCACTATTCCCTTTGTTTAGACACAGCTCATCATGACCCAAAACATGCCCATTTGACCTCATGTACGAAAGTCGTAGAGCATAATTTAAAGTCACTCAGAAACTATGCCAACTGGGGCGAACAGTCTCTAGTCAAAGAATTGACTCAAAAGAATACTATAGTAGCTCTTGCCACGACCAGGCTATATGAATTACTAGAACTCTATAATTGGTCATTGCCCGACAGAGTGTCCCTTATAGCCTGCCTATGTGATCGACTAGTCATCTCTTATGACCATATGGCAGTTGAACTTGCCATCAATCGACTCCCATTCTAGTTACTTAGAGACGTCACCTCATGTAAGTAACCAGGGGGAATTTCTATGTTAATCCAGTTCATTTTAATACGGTTGAATGTTGTCTCAAAAAACTATTTGGATATAACAAGGTAATAGATGAGTTTAAGAAACTCAAACGATAAATGCGATTATCTCATATGAATAGTCAATACGATATTACTACTTCATATCTTATAATCTAAAGTGTAGATATATATATTACACTTATCAAGGTGCAATAAAAGCTTGGTTAGTGGATATACCATGTATCCATTTGGTCCAACTTTATGAATTGCATTTTCATTCTATTCAATGTCATTTCTAATGTCATGAATTTCTCTGAGTACATGTCTAGTCTTCTTCATAGACTTGAGCCTTTTAACTTATAAAATGCTCCCACTGTTATTATATAACTTGTGATAAAATACTTGGCGAAAGGATCTACCCATAGTTCCTTTATTAATCACCATATCACAACGTACTCAAACTTTATTTGTAAAACTTGCAATGATTGATACGAGAACACTTTTCTAGTCACTTACTCTTAAGTCAATTAAATCGGCCTCGGATTTCGATAAATCCTTATAGGTTTGGAAACTAGAGTTTGTGTAACCCTTCCACATAACTTATATGTTATCCAAACACAAGAACAGATCCTTAGTTCTTCTCAAGAATTATAATGGATGTTCTTTGAAGGCTTTCAATGACCCTCATATGAAATAACTTATCATTGACTTATTATGCTCCCAGCATATGTTTCATCAAAGGATATGCATTTATTGGCATACATGATCGTTCTAATGGTGGAAACCTTAGTAATCGATTTCATGTAATCAACAACTCATTGGGTTCAGTGAATGACTATGACTTTCTCATAGTATTTCCACTTTCATCCAGAATTGAAAACCATAACACTCCTTTATAAATGGTAATGTTAGCATGTCATTCTCAATGATTAACATGACATCAATGTGAATGACCATTTCTCCCACTGAACTTCAAATCTAAACATGGCAATTTGGACTCCCACTCAAATCCATGTATACTTATAGCTTCTTGGCAACTCGATTGAAAACACTTTCTCATCACATGATTGAAATGATCATTGCAATCCTTAAGTATCAATTATGACCTTGTGCTTGCATCACACACACACCCTTTTCTAAATACCTTATTTAGAAATTGGTCTTGATTTGATAATACACACTATGAGATGTAGCAATGATGACATGGATCTTAGCATAGTTACATGTTAACTTAGCTTTGTAGACATCATCATGTCAATTTATGCAACTCTTTACCATAAAGTCTTAATTACTTTGGAGTGGTCAAAACAACTCTAAATAAATTTATATTCTTGCATAGATATCGCTTTGGTTCATTAGGCTCTTATGTAAAAAGGAAATTTGAAAAAGGAATTAAAATTAATTGATACAACCACCTCATAATTTTTATTGAAGAACACTTCCCTTTGGTCTACTCACTATTATCGAGTTTGACCTAACAAGCTTTCTTTTTGTCTCCTCTTCTTGAGTTTGACCTATCAAGCTTTCTTTTGGTCTCATCTTCTCGAATTTGACCTATCAAGCTTTCTTTTGGTCTCCTCTTCTTGAGTTTGACCTATCAAGCTTTCTTTTGGTCTCCTCTTCTCGAGTTTGACCTATCAAGCTTTCTTTTGCCCTCCTCTTCTCGAGTTTGATTGATTTGTTGCTAATTTTATCCCGAGTTTGATTGATTTGTTGCTGATTTTCTCCCACTCTATCTTTTGAAAAATACACCTATTTTTCTGGAAAGATAGCTACATAAGCAACAAACAATTTGATACTTAAACTTGTGAATGAAGAAAATGTTGCACACTACGACCTTAATGAATGACCCTCTTGTAATGACATTGTTATCTAGTAGCAAGATAGACTAAAGGATTGGATTCATATCCATATCTTATACAATTAAGGGTTTTAAGCTCTCTCATAACACGTATGGAGTCTTATACGTGGTTACAAGTCTTAGTTATAAGTGGTTTTATCAATTGGTTTATAAAATTCTCTTCCTTGAGTTCAAATAACTCTATTTGACTTTACAATCATTCTTTCTTATGTCAAATAAGATGTGATATTTAGTCATAAAAGCATAAGAGGGAATCAAATTCATGGCTTATGAACTCACCACAATGATCCGATCGTTGTAATTCTTTTATGATCAATTTAAGTCAAATAAATTTATGTTGTTGATGTAACAAGTGTATAGTAACAAGTTTTAAGAACAAAGGAAAAAAATTCCATAACCGAATGACTTGTGTTGAAAACCAAGTCATTAAAATTCATACAACCATTGTTTGCAAAATGGAATGAAACAAATTTCCATGTCGAACACGGAAATTTAAAAGAAGTTCTAAAACAACAAGTTAAAATACAATAATACTAAGAACACAATACGAAACAAAAAGTCAAGCTTCCATAGGTCCTCTACTATGGGCAGCTACTCTAGCATCACTTGTTGAAGATCATCCTCAAGCTTGCTTGTCCTTGCCCTTGTCTTTGCTCACATGCCCTATATTACATTTAAAGGGGGTGAGAATCACAACTTGTATCTAAATACCAAAGTTGAGATTTGTATCAACAACATAATAGATTAGAGAATTTATTACCTACTGGAGTCACACGTCCAACTTTAACATCTCCAAGATACTTTGGGCAATTTCGCTTCCAATGGCCCGTACCACAACAATAGTGGCACTTATCTTCGGAAGAAGCACCCTTATTGGGCTTGGATGAGCTATCCCCAATAGCTTTTCCTTTTTCTTTGTTGGGAGTGGGTTTCTTACCCCTTTTAGCGCTTTTCTTGAATTTCCCTTTGCTCTTTTCATTAACATTGAGCACATCCTTAGTTGCGCTCACATTGATACCCATGTCTCTCTCGGCTTGTACAAGCAAGTTGTGCAATTCATGGAGAGAGGTTTTCATGTTGTGCATATTGTAGTTTACCCTAAACTGTACATATGCATTGATGCGGTTCAAGGAATGTAGCACTCGATCAATGACTAGTTGCTCGGGAATTTCAACCCCTTGAATTTTGAGCGTTTCAACATGCTCAATCAATTTGAGCACATGAGGGCTCACCTTTTGACCCTCTTTGATGTTGAGCTCAAGGAATGCGGAGGCTGCCTCATATTGGATTATTCTAGGGGCTTGCGAAAACATGGTCACAAGCTTGGTGTAGATCTCATAGGCGGTGCCTATCTTAATAGAAATCCTTTAGAGATCCGCTTCCATAGAGAAGATCAAGACATTCTTGATCGCGGCCGATTCCTTTAGGTAAGCCTCATAGGCCTCCCTAACCGTGGCGGATGACCTAGTAGTCGGCGTAGCGGGAGCGGCTTCGGTAAGGTAACGAAGCTTGTCGTCACCTTCCGTGGCCAATCGGAGTTGCGCATCCCAATCGGCAAAGTTAGTGCCATTATTTTCAAGTTTACATCGATCCATGAAGGATCGGAGCCATGAAGCATTACTGAGGGCTATCCGCCACCTACCAAACTAAGCACTCCCTATCCTTCTGATCGGAAAAGAAAGGGAGCAACATGGAAAAGAAAGAAGTAACCACGGAAGCAGAGGTGGTTACCATGACGTTAATACCTCATTTCTATTTCGTAGAAAAAAAACAAAAAATGCCTGGCAGACTTCGGACCGCATGATAATCAGGAATTGTGACTTAGTGCATCACCCCGACGTTAAACCCCAATCATCGGAATTCGGCGATAGGAAGGAACAACGACATAGAGTGCCACCCCGATGTTGACCCCCAATCATCAGAATTCAACAACGATCGAAGACGGTAACGTAGGACGACGCGCTGGTGTTGACCCCAATCATCAGACGTCCGGATTTCTGCAGACAACAGCGGATGATCAACACTTGATCAAAGGCTGGACAAAGGTCGCCAGGGAGAAACACAACTCGACTAGGACAAGGAAACAACCATATCTCCTCCTCCTGGATCATCCTCCTCCTCTAAGGCCTCAGCAACGGACCTAGTGGGCCCAGAACACTCACCTGGAATCAGGACAAAACAAAAACGTCAACCGAAATTTCGGCATTACGAAGGCACAAAATGGACATATCCAAAAAAAAAAAAACAAACCACCTGCAAATGCACAACAAAAACAAGGGCAAACCCACCCAAACCCATCCAGCAAAACACTTCACAAAATCGCACAAAAAAACGACTCGCCCTTATTTTCAAGCAAAAGACGAGTCAAAACAACGACAAAAATCACCAAAATCCCCCAACACCTTAAGGCCCACACAAGGTAGCAAAATAAATAACAAAAATTCCCGACATAACTGGGTATTTTTCACAGCTTAAAAATGCAATTTTACGCCAATTCGGGTACAAATAGGTGTTCGGAGTCGCCACCAAGCATTTGTGGGATGCTTGGAACCCGTTCGAATCCACTTTATACCTAGGTTAACCAAGGCAAAAAATGGTGTTTGACATAGGTACTAAATATAAGGAGTCGTCCCTCTTTAGCATCTTATCTCTAGAATGACTCTCGTACGCCCTGGATAAGGTCGTCCACTATCCAAAATTTCTGAGTAAGAGGTGAAGGTACGTATTGGGAAGACCTTTAATCGGACACCCAATCCCGCCGTGGTAGCGGCCTCTACTGATCGATCTTGGTTGGTTAAATGTAAAAGTTGATAAAATGGGTAAATGCATGAATGCGCATCCATAAGTTTGAACCTAACATGTGAGCTTTCTATGTCGGTTGTTTATCCAAATAACAAGTAATTGATGTCAAGTTGGATTTAATGTTCATTTTCATGCAAGACGGAAATTAAAAATACATTTACCGAGTTAGGTTCATGGTGCATAACGTGATCCATTTGTCTTAGAAAGGCGTTTTGCAAATACAATATAAAAGAGGCAGGCTTGCCATCTGATCCGGCCTGTATTCGGGTTAACCTAACTCGGGATCATCCTAGACAAAAGATGGAAAAAAAAAAACTGCATCAGGCACCCTATTGAGGAGCGAGCCGTCAGGCGATGCAAGTAGGCATGTTTTTGTTTGAAAATTGGAAAACAGTTGGCCTGTTTAGGCGCGGTGCAGGAGACGATCCAAGGGAACGTCTTCTGACCATTTGAAATCATTTGTAAAATGGTTTGTAAGGGGGTGTTTGAACCTGTCTTTGTTTGTTAAGGTCATTTAGACCGCTTTTGTGTTAATGTGGCGAACGGGACTTGAATAATCACCATTGTGTTGATGATATTCGATGTCGGGTTCGGTTTTGCAAGCTTGACAAGAATAGTTTTGAGAAATGATTATGAACTAATTGTTTTAAGTTCATTTGTTTGAAATTAGTCAATGTTTATCATCGTACTCGGGTTAAAACCGACATGGTTTATGGAACCAAGGATGAGTTTGCATGTATGACAAATATGTTGGTTTTGAAATGTAAAGAAATGAAATAAAAGGTTTTAAAATACCTTTTAAAATGTAATAAACCAAATATTATCACCGAAACACGGATTAAACCGTCATTGTATGAGGAACTAAGGGTGAAAATGTTTCATGGTTAAAAAGTTTATCATAAAAATGATTTGAAATTGTAAAAATCGGTTTGAAAATTGAAAGAATCAACTCAAACACGTTTTGAATTCTGACCTGGATACCTCATTGAGGCGCGAGGCACCTAGTGTTGTTTAGGGCCTTCTGTTTTTGGTTAAAACTTGGTTTTGGCATATTCGATCCGTATTTTGGACCATGTTATGCAAGTTTTAGCATGTTAAGGTCATAAAACAGATAAAGAGACATGAAAGAAGAGGATTATTACATCCTCATACCTACATGCTAGGCTTGAGACGAGAAATCAACGAAAGAGTGACAACTTGTTAGGTCGGAAAACTTTGTTGAAAACCGTTTTAGCAATGTAAAGAGTGTTTTGGTTAGTTTAGTGAGTGTGTAGTTGGTCAATATGGTCGGTCAAGTGATTTAATGCACGATGACGGTACCAAACAATGTGTATGGCTTGTATTTTCGATCGGTAGGTCGAAAATACAAGTCGGTTTGTGACTTAAGAAGTCGAGTCGAGAATTTTAAGGGAGAGATGAGGGGGCGGATACTTGCGTACCTTCAAATAGTGGCATTTGAGGGGTATTTATAGAGAAATGGGTGGTTGTGTGCGTTTTGAGCGATGTGGCCGCATGGGCTACTCGAAGAGGCGCGAGCCATTTCGCGGGTCTTCGAGCTGTCTTGTCATTATCACGCAATTGAAATCATGATTTGTTCTATCCTAGGTTTTGGATTGCATGATTTTTACTTGACCATTCAAGTATACCGGGTATACTTAACATGGAAGTTTTGGGATGTTTTTTTGTTTTTGACTCGGTTTGACTCATTGCTGGGGTCGGGATTTGAATTTTTGAGTCGGTTTTTGGTCCCGTGTCGGTTTGACTCTAATTAACGTCATTACGACCCCGTCGTCGTACATTAAACACTCAAGGTACTTTCGAAAAGTTTTAAAATGTTTTGTTTTCGAAATCGTTTTGAGTTTTCCGACGTATAGTTATACAAAACCGTCGATTAAACGCCGCGATTCCTATGCATGTTGTAGTCTGATAATCATCGGGTGTTTGTTGGAGACTCGACAGATACCGGGTATCTACACCCGCGGCTTGAAATTTCGAATCGAATTAGAATGATGAGGTTCCTGCAATATAAGGAGACGGTTCGGGAGTCCACCGGCTATCGGTGACTCACCCGAGTTAGTCAATAGGTCACCCTAGTTACCGCCTTTGGTACACTATTGTAGCACTAGTAGTTACTCTATCAACGTCCATTACTAATCATACGCTATCGATACCACTAATAGGCATTTAATTGACACACAGTGTAAGTTCAAAGAGCGAAATCATTATCCATATACCAACACATGTTAACCATTCCCAAACATGCTAGTCACATCAATCCAGGCATTTAACTTCTATACACATTCACACATCATTGGAACATTTATATCATGCAAGAAACTTAATGCTAATCACATATTCATGAAACCAAACAACGTTCCAAATAACGTTCAGCCATACTCATAACCACCCACGTAGTGTCCAACCGAGGGAATATGCACTTGTTTTGATATGAGAGCGTCTACTCATCAAAAACCGATCTCCTATTGTACTCATATCGGGTTCGTTTTATTAGACACGCCTAGTTTCATTTTGGTTCATTGGTTTTGATACACCCCCTTCTTACCCGATAAGGTAATTAGGAGATGTTACCATCTCGGTTTCCCGAGGCGTGAATTAGAGTTACAATCAAGAAACATTTAAATATAAATAAAGTATTTAGTGGATTACATAAACATAAATGAATAAATGAAATAAATGATACAACTAATAACTACTATACTCTTCTAATTAAATGACACTCGGCTCTAAGTCCAAGGCTCGTCCCGTCTTCTACGTGACACCAAAACAACTTGTACTCAGCCTGCTCCCCATATGATCAAAAAATAGGTGACAACTACACGGACATACAACACGTCAGTTTCAATAAATAAATATGAGATACAATATGATAAATAACTATGCAACACGTCAATGATATGAATGAGATACAATTATACAATAAACAGGCCGGTACCGGAAAATGCCGAGACGTACCCACAACCACTGGTGCCAAGGACACGCCCAAGAAA
The DNA here is from genome assembly GCF_048544455.1 of Silene latifolia. Lineage (NCBI taxonomy): Eukaryota > Viridiplantae > Streptophyta > Magnoliopsida > Caryophyllales > Caryophyllaceae > Silene > Silene latifolia. The sequence goes on along the minus strand of NW_027413206.1, from coordinate 100,794 downwards.
CCACGCGGCTCACCACAGATAATGGGACACGCCCAGAAGTACCGGGTCCGGAAGCCAACCGGATCCGCTACCAGACGTCGTATCTGTTGACCCTAAGTCTTGATGAGCTTTGAAGCATGTCAAGTTAACATTTTATTTTTAACCTATTTTGTTTTACGCTTTTATGAGCTTGGTATGTTTTGTAGCATTTATTATTTAGGTACTCAAGCTTGATTCAAGAGAAGCGTATGATGAAGATGATCAACGTAAAAATGTAACATCTATGAGATCGTCATGAAGTACTAGAATTAGGATAAGGACATATTATGTAAAAGAGTATATTAGAAAATGCACAAAGTAAAACTGATCTTGAGGGAATGGTGTCCATAGTCGAGGGAACGATTACCTCAAGTTCTGAAGAACTCTGCTATATCTTCAGGAAACGGTATCCTAAGTTGAGGAGACCGCATCTTCAGGACCCGCAGTAGGTTCGAATTTTAATTATTTTTTAAAACTCTTTCTATCTCCTTTTTATTATCTCAAATCTATAATATCTCGTTTTATTTTATGGAATCTTTGTTAGGGTTAAATCTAGACTTGTATATCTTTTGAAGAAAGATTTTAATATATCTTGTTTACAAGATATTATGAAATCTCTCAACATAAAGATATGGTAAGATTTAATTTTATACAAACAAGATTCTTACTCTTTGAAAAGATATTTTATATTGTGAAAAATATTTTATTTTTCTTTAAAACTATCAAGCGAATTTTTTTAAAGATTTTACGCAATCTTTTTGGTTATTCTTTCATAAAATATGGCTTGTATTTTATTTATTTAAAATCTATCTTTGGCCAAGATATTTTGAGAATGTTTTTTTCTTTTATTTTATGAAAAATCTAGATTTGAAGTGTGCATCAAGAAACACACGAGAACCCCTAATTCGAAAGGTTTATGGTGGTTATAATTACTTGTGTGTGCCTCTTTATAATTGCACATTTAATACTTCAAATATAGACACACGACTTATACGAACTTTCTTGATTAAATTGATATTTTGCAAAATCATTTCTGCTGGTTTAAACTTTGTTCCTAATCGTTCATTTTGCAAATTGTTTTTGAAAGTTGAAGTCTTTAAACTATGCATTTTTCGTGTCAAAAGTTTATCTTTTAAAAGTGCATAGTTTTACAATCCTCTTCAAGACAATAAATTGTATTGTTTTAGATTCAATTGTATCTCATATTCAAACTTTGTAAGCTTAACATCTTATGCACCGTAGGCTTAACATCCTACAAACACGAAGGCTTAACATCCTTCACAAACCGAGAGCTTCACATCTCTCACACACCGATGGCTTAACGTCCTTCATTAGCATGATTAGGGTTAGTCGTGGGGGTTAGTTGTTTACTGTACGCTATATCGGATTAGGCACTCGTGATAAAACATTAATAAAAAGAGGCGGACGTAGTCTTTTCATTTGAGCCGAACCACATTAAAATATCGTGTGTTATTTATCATTTTCATACCGTTTGTTTTACATTCTTATCAAATAGCTTGCACAATCTTTATATATTTTATACATTCGAACTTAACTGTACTCATAAGTCACGAATAGAAGTATTTAACTATCTCCGAGATTTTGAAAAAAGGTACATACTCTATTCACCCCCCACTCTAGAGTATATTTGTTGGGCTCTTGAACTCTACAATTGGTATCAAAGCCTCCTGCTCTTGGTAGCTAACATCTAGAGAGTTGGTCCAATACTCTAGTTACTCGTTTTATTTTTATCTTTTATTTTGTCCTTTCAAAAGTTTTTCTTTTCTTCATCATGGATTCCAAGGAGACAAAGTATCCTATTTTCACTGGTACAAGATACATTTTATGGAAAAACAAAATGATGTATTTTATAAAAGGCACAGATTATGAGTGCTGGAGAATCATAGTCAAAGCACCTCTTACCGTTACTACTGTCGATGTACTCGGCAATACTAAAGTAAAGGAAGAAGATGACTATAATGCGACTGATTTTGCTGAAGTTCAAAAGAATTCACGTGCAATGTCATTTTTGCAACGTGGAATTACTAAGGAAGAGTTTAGGGGTTTCTTTTCATGTTCTAGTGCAAAAAAAATATGGGATAGTTTGGAATTGGCATATGAAGTAACGTCTAAGGTTAAGAAGTATCGAATAGATTTGTTAACTTAGCAGTATGAGATGTTTCATATGGAAAGGGATGAAAACATCAATGACATGTCTGCCAAATTTTCAAATATAATCAATGAGTTAAGAAATTTAGGAAAATCCTTTGAGACCGAACATCTGGTTCGAAAATTTTTGAGAAGCTTAACTGAAATGTTGCAACTTAAAGCCACTGCTATAGACGAAGCTAAGGATCTATCTTTTATTTCTTATGAAAGTTTTCTTGGCTCGTTGATGGCTCATGAGTTACTACTCAACAAAAACCATGGCGGTATATCCAAGAGTAAAGGTATAGCCTTACAGGCCGAATCTAGTGACAATTAAATGGTGGATGAGAATATGGGTTTATTTGTTAGACGCTTTAAAAAATATTTTCGATTTAATCAAGAAAAGTTTTCTAACAATAAAAAGCAAACTCCACCAAAACTAAAATTTTCGAATAAGGATGTTTTAAATGTGGGGAATCAAGCCATATGATTAAGGATTGCCTTACATGGAAGAAGATCAAAAACAAAGACAAATACGAAAGAACTAAGAATGATTATAAGCAAACTATGCTCGCATCTTGTGGTTGGGGAGATTCGGGGACTGATGATGATGAAGAAGAATCAGAAGAATAGCAAGAAGTAAATATGTGTTTCAGTCCTTACAAAGATGACGCATCGTGTTCCAAATCTCACAAAAAGAAGGACATGTGTTTAAAGGCTTACCCAGGACGATCAGATTCGGACTCTGAGAATGAAAGCGAGGTAACTTTTGCTCAAATGAAGAATAAATTTTTTAACGTGTCTAAGGATAAGATCTTAAATCATTTTGAAGAAGTATATGAAACTCGCATTGATCAAAATACGATGATTTAAAAGAATTACATGTACAAATCAACGATATTGTTGAAGAGTATTATCTTCTTAAAAAAAAGGTTAAAAAAATTCTTGTCAAGAAGATTGAGGGTTGACCAGTAGCTTCAAGACCTAGTCTTGATTCAATTGTTGATTCGGCACCTAACCTTGTAAGAAGTAATAAAATCCCTAAATTAAGCTCTCAATCGGAAGAAAACGTATCCTCAGCCAAGGATATGGTACGCTTAACCAAGGATATCGTTACCTGAGCCAAGGATACCGTTACCTCAAATTTAGAAAAAAAGATAAAAGAATTAAATGAACAAGTTTCAAGCTTAACTAATGAGCTCATAACTCGAAAACATGATTATGTTGTGATGAAGAATTCCTTAGGTAACAAAATTATAGAGCTTCAATCAAAACTAGATAATACAAAGGATGTCCTATCAAAACAGTTGAAACATGTTCAAATTGTAAAAATCTGACTAAAGAAAAGGAAGACCTTAATGCTTGTTTGAAAGAAACTTTTAATATTAGTCAGAATTTGAAGGCAAGTGAGACTGTCGTAAATTTTTTTAATAAACAATCTGAAAGACACTTCAATGAAGGTCTAGGGTATCAGCCAAAGTGCTGTCAAGAATATGTTAAGAAAAATAATAAGCCTTCTCATCGTGTTTTTCGCAAAAGAGAATATGTAGGTTTACCTAAATATACTGTTTGTAAATTTTGTGGTAAGACAGGGCATGTTTTTTATTCTTGTGACAAAAGAAACGCATATATGAATAAAAATGAAAATTATACTAAATATGCTAAACCTAATCATATGAGGAGTCAACAAAATAGAAAACAAATAAAACCACAAACGAAAAAAGTTAACAATAAAAAACCCGTTAAAGATAGGACTTATGCTCGTCACAAGCAAGGTACTAAAACCTATCATAAATTTAGTAAGAAATATGTGATTAAACAAATGTGGATTCGCAAGGATTTACTTCCTGATATAAATGAAAGAGGACCCAACTTTGTGTGGGTACCTAAAACAAACAAGTAAATCTCTTGGAGGTCAAGGCAAGTAGAAGCAATCAATGGTATCTCGATAGTAGTTTTTCGAGACACATGACCGCGGATAAATCAAAGTTTCTCTCACTGGAGGCCTATAAAGGTTTTGTGACATTCCATTGATAATATGCTATATGTTAAAGGTTTAAGACATAATCTGCTAAGTATATCACAGTTGTGTGATCGAGGGAATAAGGTTGTATTTCACTCTAATATGTGTCGTAGCTTTCGTGAAGGATCTAGCAATATCATATTAGAAGGTAGAAGAAAGAACAACATTTACATTTGTGATATTAATTCTATTTTATCTGCCTCTCTAACATGTATGAGTGCCGTTATAAATGATCCAACTATATGGCATAAACGCTTTGGTCATATAAGCTCTTATTATTTAAATAAATTGAAAAAGATGGATCTTGTTGACGAACTTCTTTCTGTAATATTTGATACTGACAAACTTAGTGATATATGTGTCCATTGTAAGCATGTTCGATCATCCTTCAAGCTAAAAAAGGTTGTAAGTACTTCTATACCCTTACAATTAGTTCACATGGATCTATGTGGACCTATGAAGGTAAGTAGTAAAACTGGTTATCGATACGTGTTTGTTCTAGTAGATGATTATTCAAGATTTGATTGGCCTATATTTTTAACCTCTAAGGATCAAACCTTTGAGGAATTTGAATGTTTAATAAAGTTGGCTTAAAACAAAGATTGTCATAATCTAAAATCTATTAGAACTGATCACGACTCATAATTTGACAATCAAGCCTTCATTAGGTTTTGTAGAAAAAATAGAGTGGATCATAATTTCTCCGCTCCACGAACTCCATAACAAAATGGAGTCGTTGAAAGAATGAATAGAACTCTTGAGGATATGTCACGCACAATGTTACTTTGTAGTGGTCTACCTAGAAATTTCTGGGCAGAAGCTATAAACATAGCATGTTATATACATAACCGTGGAATGAATAAACCAATCATAACAAAAAACCCCATACGAGCTATTACGAGGAAGAAAACCAAATATTGCACACCTAAGATGTTTTGGAAGCAAATCTTTTGTACATAACAATGACAAAAACAGATTAGGTAAATTTGATCCTCGTAGTGACGAAGGAGTTTTCTTAGATTATTCTACTCATGGCAAGGCCTATAGAGTATATAACAAAAGAACATTATGCGTAGAAGAGAGTATGCATGTTATATTTGACGAATTTGATATACTTGATCAATATGAACAAGAGGAACATGAGGATGATAATGATCCAGATTTTTGGCTTACTCATAAAGCTCCTCCCGAGCTAGAAGAAGATTAAAATCAAGAGATCAACGGAACAAATGTCGAGAACACCCACAAAGAAAATGAAATCATAAATCAACAAAGGACACACGCCTAAAAAATCGAGTTGCTTTTGTTTGTTTTGTTGTTGTTTGGAAGGAAAAATCAAGTAGTTATGTTGTCCGATTATAGAGAAGTTGTCTTTAAACTGTTATAACTTGGGATGCATATATGATTTTGGTGTGATTCTACTTGGAGGTGATAGCTTGTTCTCTTACGATTTAACGATAGGTCACACGCCTAAAACAACCAAGAAACGAGTGAGATACGACATTTTTTCGAAAATTGGACAGTGCTGAGAACTGCGTAGGGTACTCAATCGAGTACACCTCTTTGTACTCGATCGAGAACCCCGTACAAGATCGAGTAGCCCTTGTAATTTATTATGCGTGCTTTTGATCTTCACCTACTCGATCGAGTAGGCCGTACTCGATCTAGTAACCCCTGTTTTGGTCAGATGCTTATCTTTTGACCTAGTCGCATATCATATTTATCTCAAAGATGTTCTTTTGCTTCTTTATGCATTGTTTTACATATGTGTTACTCCTGATCCGTAAGTTACCATATTTTATGATGTAAGGAATAACACCTTCTGATAGGTATGAGTTTGGTGGGGAGAACATAGGTTATATGTGGTTGTGATGGATATTGGAAAAAGGAAAGGAAAGATTGATGAGCTTATCGAGGCAGGGAGCAAGTTTTGTGAGATGTGGTGAGTGATATAATCGCGACTTTAAGTAATGTAAAGTTAAGTGAATATGGGGCAAAGGATGATGTAAGTTTAAGGAACGTGAGAATTAAAAGATTGAAATGAGGGATTCGAATGGTGGTAACTTGGGATGTTTAAGGATTTATGGAGGAAGATAGTTATAACTGAATTGGTTAAGAATATATGTAATGGAAGGTCATTGTAGAGGGATGAAAAAGAATGGTGTATAGAGAGCTTAGATTGAGTTATGCCGCGATGTGGATTTGTAGATAGTGACTGAGTTTGGGAATTTGGATTATTAAGAAGTGAGCCTAGTGTGTAAATCTTTGAGCAATTAACAGTATGAGGTGAATTTTTGGTTTTCTAAAGATACGAAAGTAAGATACAACTAATTGAACTGTAACCGTTGATTGTGTTAACTTAATGGTGGCGAGTGTGAGTGAGTAGCATGATGAGAGAGGATTAGTGATAGGAAAGGTTGAGAAGATACTGATATGAATTAATGGAATTTGAGTTTTGGAGCAATAAGAAGATAACCGGATTACTAAAGAGCTAGGTAGTAGGAGTAAAGAGTTGAATGGTTAAGTTGGGTTGTCAAATGTAATGGGAAAAGAAGGATAAAAGTAAGATGAGTGAATATTCGTAAGAGTTATGGGACATGAGAACAAGGAATGAGGAAAGTGTAGAGTACTATTGTGAGGATGTGAGTTAAAGGTTATGTAAGATATCGAGGCAACATTATATCCATTAGTTTTCAGGAGTTATGGGAATAAGCATCTGATAGAGTATTGCATTGTGTGAGACTTTGGTGGTAGGTTAGGGAGTTGGATGATCAAGGACATAGTTAGTAGGGATATTGAGGTTATTTGTTAATATGATTAATGAAGATTACTATTGGGAATTAGTATTCATGGTTGTGAGGGAGTATAAGGTGTTGAAATAGAGGGCATTGTCACTAGTTGAATGTTAATAATATGGTTACATTTGTCAGGTGGTGATAATTATGCAAATGGGAGAATGTATTATGAAAGGCATATGAGTTTAAGCTCGAGTGAGACATACCCATTATTAAGTGGTAACTTACGTGATTAGGACTGACTAGTTAGATGTGATTATGGGTCTATGATGTGTGTAAATGTTTGTGTGAGTTCTGACCTCATGAGTGGTGGTTGTTGGAGCTTGTGTCCTCCACAATTAGTGTGATAACATTTATAAATCTCTTATAGGTTCACAAGGGTATTCTTCGTATTTTATCAGTTGATTAACGATTACCTAATAACGGTTGGCTTGCTAGGAAGTTTGACGTTATTTTCATACTGATGGCGGTGATCAACTGGTCCCTAAAAGTCACACCTAAAGGATGTGTTTGAGAGATGTGATTATGGAAATGTAATCACATTGATGCCTTATATGACTAAAAGGTTAGTTCATGTAATTGACTAAACAGTTAGTCAACGTGTTGATGAGACGATTATTTAATGCCGATTAAATAATATTAGCTGAGACGAATTAACTGTCAATTCGTAAATTGAATATAATATGTTATATTTAATTAATGTATATAATGCACTACAAAAATAATTAAAACAGGCGACTGATTTTGGCGACTGAAATCAGTCGCCAAACGTCAGTCGCGGACCTTAGTCGCCTTTTCTAACTTTGGCGACTAAAGTCGGTCGCCAAATTTGGCGATCAAAAATCGATCGCCAAATGACTAAAATGGCGATCGATATGGTAGTCGCCAATTTGGCGATCGATTTCAAAGTCGCCAAATTGGCGGCGAGTTCGATCGCTAAATTTGGTATTAGTCGCCAAATTTGGGTGACGTAGCTTGATTTAGGTTTGAGAAATTTAATGCGGCGAATTGGGATTTGGCGACTGAATTTCAGTCGCCATTTTGGCGACTACCATAAATCGGTCGCCAAATTGGCGACTGAATTTCAGTTGCCAAATCCCAATTCAGTTGCCAAAGCCATTGTATGTTTTGGTGGTTTTTTTCGTTTTCATTGCTAGCCAAATATTTACAACCTGCATACAAACCGATGTTCCACAACACCATACATCCCAAATTTCAACACACACAACACTATACATTTCAACCCAACACCTCCCATTTTCTCAAACTTCATTTCATATATTGAAAATGAAAGTTTTATAAGCTAAGCTATTCTAATGTTCAAGTCTAAAGTTCAAGTTTTACAAGCTTACATGCTAAAATCATCTTACTTGGAAGCCAACACCGGCTCCACTCCTCCCATGTGGACCATGCGGATCATTTGGATCGTAGTTGGGTCTAGGTCCGGGGTTACAACCTTTCCACCAATTCTCAAACATTTCCATTCTTTCCTTCATTTGGCAGAATTCTTCATCACGTTTGGCATCACGTTCATCACGCTCTCTTATTTGACCTTGAAGTTGACTAATAATTCCCGGTTGATACGTGTTGCTGAGAATTGTTGAAGTCGATCTCCTACGCGTTTTCTCATAGAAAGCCGGTGTTGAACTTCCGGTACCATACATGTGCCCTTTCTTGAAGCCATCCACCAACTCATACCATATGTCATTATCCGGTTTTTCTGGATTGGCGGCTTTTTCTTGTTCAAATGCTTCCTACAATATTAAACAAATGGTTATAAGTTAATATGGTAACCACCTTATATACGACATTTTAAAAGAGAATAAATTAACAAAAATAAAGTGTTAGGGAAAACTTACATAAAATTGCTTGTCTTTTGGCTTAGTCCAACTTCTAACCCCTTTATGGTCAACCTTGGAATGCGTGTCTAGAAACAGTTCCGGTACCGTCGCAATCGGCTTTGACTTCTTCTTTCCTTTCTGAATGAAAAAAAAAACATAAATGCTAGAAAATCAACAAAAAATCTAACATAAAATAAACATGTTGCATTGAAAACAAAAAAAGTGTGAAATAATAGACAAACTTACACCCAATACTTTATCCCAGAACGATCGTGTACCCGCGTAATGAGTAGGCTCGTTCACGGCGTCTTCCTTTCCTCCTCTTTTGTTGAGGGATGCTTGCTTAGACTTCTTCTGAAAAGCTTCACTTTTGGTATGCTTTATTAAGCCTTCATACTTGTCACCTGCAATTACACATATGAAATCATAACTAATAAGTTACTGATATTATTTATAATATAAGAGAGTATATGCTAATTAATACAAATAACAAAATAAGTTAATTAAATACCTTTCATGTGCTCTGGTTCCTTCGGGAGCCTGATAACCTTCCGGATCACGTCCCGATATCGTCGAGTACCGACGTCATTGTACCTGTTACGGACATTTTGTTCTTGAGACGGTGACCAAGCAAATGATAGCTACAAAAAAAAAGCGACAAAATTTCATATTAGTATAAAATTAATTAAGTATAACCTTGGTTCTTAAAAAATTTATCAAAATTAATTATTTGGTTTCTAAAACAAAGAATTACGGAAAATATATACCCGAAAGTTATTGAACCACGCCTCTTTTTGTGCATTAGAAGCTTGTGTCCACGATGTAGGAATTGGACCCACGAAATTAGTCTTCGTGCTTTTCGTGACACCTCGTATCACGCAATCGTCCATAAACCTGCATTTATTTTGAACATGTAAAATTAGAAACAATTATTATTTTACAAAAAAAAAAGAAATGAAAATAGTAGACTAATAAAGAATAAGACTTACCATAATCCCGCCGGCTCAAGAATCATCCGATGATCCGAAGTGTACCGTATCGGCACCCGTACTGGCTCGTCGGTAGCGTCAGTCTCCTCACCGTTACCGTCACCGTCCATCTGCATCGGATCCTCTTGCACAAACTCCTCCTCCTCCTCCGGACGCGTACTCTGTCCAGAACGTGAGCCGCCTCCACGCTTCCTACCTCGACCTGCTCCAGCCATCTGCAGTAATACAAATAAAAATTAACACAAATAATGATAAATGAAAATTATACAGACTTCTAAATTTTAATAATTTACTCTTGAGGAATACAAAATTATACCAATTTAATCATCTTCGTCTCCAAACCCCTCATCCTCATCCTCATCCTCATCCTCATCCTCATCCTCACCCTCATCATCGTCATCATCATCATCGTAATCATCTTCATCTCCAAACCCCTCGTCCTTCCTCCTTTTCTCCTCCTCCCTTCTCCTCCTCACCTCCTCTTCCCCCCTCCTCTCCTCCTCTTCTTCCCTTCTCTCCTCCTCCTCCGCCTCATCCTCCCCCGGCAGTCTCTCTTCCACATTATAATATTCTTCCTCTTGCATGTCTTCACCATCTTTATTCTCATGCTCATAGTTGATTTCATCGGGTGGAGACAAAAGTGTTTCATTTGAAACGTTTTCTTTTTGGAAAAAAGTTGTATCAACTTGTGACCGTGCATTTGTCTTAAAGATTGCACACCACGCATTTTGATTTCTATCATTTGTTGTGCTTGGATAAGTAGCAAAATACACTTGATGAGCCTGATGTGCAAGTATAAATGGATCATACTTAGAATATGTTCTAGTACGATTCACTTCTACAAGCTTGTATTGTTCATTACTCTCATTCCACCACGAAATTATCCTTCCAAATCAACCTTGATTAAGACAATTTTATAAGCTCGGTCACGTCCATTATAACTAATTTCAAAGATATCTTCAACTATACCATAGTATTCGTTGTCATCAAGAGAAGAAATAGTAACCCCCCAATTGCACCTAGCCTTAGCTTTACCGTGGTTGAATGTTTGAAAATTAAACCCATTAACCGAGTATCGATTCCACGTTCTTACCATTTTTGAAGGACCAAAAGCCAAACTTCTTATCAAATCATCTTGAATATTCAACTCAATTACATGTTTCTGAAACCATGTTGGAAATTGGTCCTCATGTTTGTCCCAAACATCATCCTTACTTATATTAGGATTCCTCTGAATGAAATCATTAACAAACTTTGTTTCGTATGACTCCAAGAGCTCACAATTAGATAGCACGTAAAGATGGGCACGATTATACTCCTTATCATCCAAATATCTTGTTTGCCCCTTTGATGAACACCCTTCATCATCTTGAGTTTGAAAAAAATCGGGTAAACTTCCGTCTATTTCATCCGGATTCTCAACATTCAAGTTTTTTGCTTTGGTTTCTATATGTTTTTCAAAGTAAAGAGAACAAAAGTTTGCAATCTCTTCCGTTAAATAAGCATTGCATATAGAACCTTCCACCCTAGCTTTATTACCAATTTTTTTCTTCAAATGATTAAGAAACCTATAAAAGTTAATGATGAGTTTTATTAATAATAAAGTTAACATATAATAAATAGATTAGTTATTATTATTAATTTTAATTTAAAAGTAGCTAGATTATCTTAATTACCTTTCAAATTGATACATCCACCTATATTGGACGGGTCCCCCAACTTTGGCTTCATATGGCAAATGAACTGGTAGATGCTCCATGGAGTTAAAAAATGTAGGAGGAAAGATCATTTCAAGCTTACACAATATCTGTGGTATTTGCTCTTCCAGACGAATCATATCATCAACAGATATTGAAGAGGCACATAAATCTCGGAAGAATTGACTAATCTCAACAACTGCATTCCAAACGTTTGTCGGCACGAGGTGTTTCAAAGCAACGGGTAATAATCGCTCACAATCATAACTTTTCAATCCTTGCAACTTCAGTTTCTTAAGATCAACACATCGACTAAAATCTGATGCATACCCATCAGGAAACTTCAAATTTTGTAACCACTCGCACAATACCTTTCTCTTAGCTTTGTCGAGAGTGAAAATGGATGTTGGCTTAGACCCGTTGCCGCGAATGTGTAATTTGGGACGATGACAAAATTTCTGCAAATCTTTTCTAGAAGCAATGTTATCACATTTTTCACCTTCTACATCCATGATCATGTCAATTAATTGCTCAAAGAAATTCTTTTCTATGTGCATTACATCCAAATTATGTCTTATCAACATTGTCTTCCAATAAGGAAGGTCCCAAAGAATGCTTCTTTTAAAGCAACCGTTTTTCAGCTTTTTCAATTCTTTAAATTCTTCGTCGGTACCATCAATAGGGGATGGTAAATCACATACCGTCTTCCATATCTCATCCCCAGGCACTCGTTTCGGAGGGGCATCAAGCACCTCTTTACCTTTTGTGAAAGCCTTCTTGTTCCTCCTATGTGGATTTCCCTCTCGTAAGAAGCATCTATGACAATCAAACCAGCTTATTTTCTTGCTATTGGGAAGCCAAAATGCTTTACTTTCCTCCATGCAACAAGGACATGCTTTTTGTCCTTGTGTAGACCACCCAGATAGCATACCATAGGCGGGAAAATCATTTATTGTCCACAAAAGGGAAGCTTTAAGTTGAAAATTTTGTTTTTTAGACACATCATAAGTTTCCATCCCAACTTCCCACAAATATTTCAACTCCTCCACCAATGGTTGTAAATAAACATCCAAATTACGTTTCGGGCTTTTTGGTCCGGGAACAATAAGTGACAAGAAAATAAATGGTCTTTTCATACATAACCAAGGTGGTAGGTTGTATGGTGTGACCATAACGGGCCAACAAGAATACTTCCTCCCAAAATTACCGAAAGGATCAAATCCATCCGTACACAAGCCAAGTCGTACATTGCGGGGTTCCTTGGCAAAATCAGGATATATCTGATCAAATCGTTTCCATTCTTCCCCATCACTAGGATGACTCATCTTCCTCGGAGCACGTGGGTTTTCTTTGTGCCATCTTATTTGTTCGGCAATGTTTTTGGTGGCATAGATTCTTTGAAGTCTTGATGCGAGAGGAAAGTAAAACAATTAATTACATGCTATTGGTTTCTTACTCTTTTTGGCCCTCTTACTACCGTTGCCTTTTTTCAACACCAAAACTGTATCTCCTTCACTAGTCTCATATCTATCCGCCCCACAATCTTTACATTTGTCAAGCAAAGCATCATCTTTCCAAAATAGCATACATCCTTTAGGACATGCATCAATCTTTTCATGCGGTAACTGAAGACCTTTAACTACTTTTTTGGTAGTATAGAAACTTCGGGTCATGATATTATCATCGGGGAAAGATTCCTCAAGGAACGAGGTAATGCCATCAACAGCAACAAATGGCATATTAAACTCACATTTCAAGGTAATTAGCCTAGAAGCGGCTTGTAACAATGTCATTCTGCTTCCTTCATACAAGGGTTTTTCTGAGGCTTTTAACATGTCGAGAAAGGCTTTTGCTTGTGGGTGTGGCGGTTGTTCTTCAGAAATGGTTGTATGGTCATCACTATTAAAAATAGTGAAATCCATAGCATCAACAACCATCTCTCTATATGGGTTCTCATCATTTTGTATTTGTTGGGTGTGAGCTTGTTCATGAATTGGAGAATATGCTTCTCCATGTGAAATCCAATTGTAATAATTTAGCTTAAACTCGTTTATAATGAGATGTTCTTCTACTACAATGTCAAGCTGGTATTTCAGGTTTTTGCATTTGGCACAAGGACACCTAAGTTTTTTGTCTACCAAGTCATATTCATCTTGTTGTTTAGCAAATTCAATAAACTCGCTAACACCCTTTATAAATCTAGCGGTAGGACGTCTTTTCTTATTGGAATGGTCTAATCTTCCTTCATACATCCATAAACGTTCCAATCTCTTCATTTTAATCTAAAGAAGACCCCACAATAATTTAAACATTTTTAGAAAATAACAATAATATTACATACAAAATTTAAACATTATACTCCACATTATACAATAAACATATGAAAACAATATATAAATATTGTCAATAAGTAATCCATCTTCGAATGGGGTCCTTATCACTCCAACCTAAACCCGTCAATGTACGTTTCAAGTCACTAGCAAACACACTTGTAATTTATTAATGAGGAAAAAATTCGGCAAAGAATTCCCTTGATTCTCCAAATACACATCTATGTAGAATAACTAATTACTCCACATATACATGTATTCGGAGAACATTAAAGGGATCGCCACCAAACTCATTCCTCATTAATAAATCACAAGTACGTGTTTACTACCTAAATGACTTGAAACGTACAAAGACAGTCCCAAAATGGGGACTATTCAAGAATTACTCCTAATGAGTAATTCTTGAACGGGTACTAAGTCAACATTAAATCAAACAACAACACAATCAAGTACTAAATTAATTAAGTCAATCAATAGCCCAATTCAACCACATAATAAAGGCTTCTATCCTAAAGTCCGTAACATAATTTGAACTAAAATTAGTAAATTTAAAAGGTAACTGGTAAGAGGAGGTTACCTAATCAAGTAAAAGCAAAAATGAAAAGAAAACAAGAAGCAACAGCTACCGCGTACGGTGGTGCCTAGCAGCGCGGTGACAACCCTGAAAAGAGAAAAGAAAAACAAAAATAACAAGGTTATTCTACCTCAATTCATCAATAACATGAATTATCAAACTAAATTTATCAAAATCAAGTCCTAAAGAAGGTTCCACTTAGCTAATAGCTAATTTCTCTTAATCAAAAAGACAATTCCACTTAGCTAATTCCATTAATGCAAAAGACGGTTTCACTTAGCTTAATATTAATAATAATACGACGATTTCACTTAACTTAGTAATAATAATAATATTATTAATTAAGACGATTCCACTTAGCTTAATACTAATGATAATGAGACGGTATCACTTAGCTACCCAACACCATACACCACCCACGGCCGAACCCCCCCCCCCCCCCCCCCCCACCCACCCACGGCCCACCACACCCACCCCCGACCAACTCCACCCACGGCCGAACCCCCCCCCCCCCCTCCCCCCGCGTCCCATAACCCTAAACCTAAAGACAAACCTCATAATCATTCCCTTTTAATTCAAACACAAATTAAACTAAATCTAACTACAAATTAATCTAACATACAAACTACAAATAAATCTAACAAACTAACCACAACTTAATCAAACTAACTACAAATTAATCTAACAAATTAAACTATATTAACTGAAATTAAACAAAAAAAACTAACCTAATTGAAGAGGGTGGATGTGGCGGTGGAAATGGCGGTGGAGATGGTGGTGGAAGGGTGGTTGTGTGGTGTTGTTCGTTGGTGTCGTCGCCGCTGTTTCAATCGCTCGTCCCTTTTTTTTTCGCAAAGAGTAAAGTAGGAGAGAGGAGCGCTGGTTTGTATTAAAAAATTTGGCGACTGATGTTTTTAATTTGGCGACTGAAATTCAGTCGCCAAATTTGGCGACTACCCTTATTTCGATCGCCAAATTAAAAACATCGATCGCCAATTTGATTCCCTTTTAAAAAAAGGCTTCTATCCTACAAATTGGTTTCCATTAAAACAGGTTGGCGACATGAAATTCATTTTGGTGACCGAATTTCAAAATCAAGTCTAAAGAAGCCAATTTGGCGACTACCCAAATTTAAAATATCGGTCGCCAAGTTTGATTCCCTTTTAAAAAAGACAGCATATTGGCGATCGATTTGATCGCCAATTTTAAAATCAGTCGCCAATTTCGCGACTAAATATATCAGTCGCCAAATTTCGGTCGCCTGTTTTAGTTTTTCTTGTAGTGATGTTAGCTTGAACGAATTAAGTTGTTAATTCGTAATTAATATAACCGGTTATATTTAATTAGCTAATTATAGATATGCGATATTTATAGTTAAAGTATATATTATACGAGATTGTCATAATAAATTATTACAGACCGGTATTAATAAATCGACTGCAAGCTGTTGTGTGTAGACTTATTAATACGGAATAAATTAAATGACAATTTATTAATTATACACTTTATATACATTTTGTAAACTACCAAAAATAAAAAGATTTAATCACCTTATTTTGGTAGGTAGAAAATCCGAAAATAAGGAAATAATACTCCTCATTATTTCGGTGGTCAACTACAAAAAAAAAAAGAAAAATATCTCTCCTTTTCTTCTAATATTTCGGTTATATTAGGGTTCAAAGAGAGATCATTTTTCTAACTCTCTTTTGACCTAATATTCTCTCATCAAAAATACACAAAAAACCCTAAATTAATTAAGGAATTTTGGGGATCTATTCTAGCAAGAACAAAGGCATATCTCATATCATCTTGGGTGCAACTGATAGGAGAATATCATTGCGATATTGTTCTTAGGCCATATTTGCTAGGACCAAAGGTTATTTCTTAATCTCTCTGTTTTGTTTATGCTATTTCATTTATGACTCGTATTCATAAACATAATTTCGTTATAATCCTTATTATTTAAAGGGAAGTATACCGATATTTCCTACAGTGGTATCGTGTGATAGTCCTAAAGTTGTTATCTCAGTGTTCTGTGTAATATGTTATGTATGGTAACCTAATAGGACGATATCCAAAAAAGTTAATGGTGGTTAGACGAGTCATGAGATAATTGTTGTGGCGGGACTCTTGTTTTGGTAATGTGGTTGTGTTCCGGGTTGCAATGCGGGTACTTTCGCGCTGCAGTGCGGCTGTTGGTGGCGGTTTTGTGGTGCAGTCATCAGTTGTGGTGGAGTAGGCGAGATACTTATGAGACGAACTTTGGAAAGTGTATATCAGATATATAGATATTGTTGTTTTGTTTACTGTTATTTCCTGTTAGTTTCAGTTTGGACATATAGATTGTTTTTTTTTTAATTGATGTTTCTAACCAGTTTCGGCTTGGGAGTGAGGGAAGAGTTTGATATGAAAGAGAGTTGCGCATGTGGTCGTTGTTGTCATGGTATAGTGATATTTTGTTGATCGGACACAGTTGTGAGAGGTTGTTAGTGTACTTTTGATCTTGTTTTAGATGAGGCATTGGTTAACATAGTTGTGGCAAGTGATTTGTGGAACGTGGGTGTGCTGAGCTAGAAGCGGCAAGTGGTTCGTAATCTTTATTGGGACAGTAAGTTTAGGGTATTAGGAATGAGTATCATGTTAAGTTATGGATGAGTTTTGCGGTAATAAAAAGGAGAACTTGAGGATCTATTATGAGTGTGTGTAACCATTGTGGATCGTGAGTTATGATTTTGGACATAGGTGCATTATATAGAAGTGTATCGTTTTGCGGTAATGTGGAAGAGTTAGAGTATTGGTTATGCTAAGGATTTTGTGGTATAAGTCAGGTGGTGTGCGAATGATTTGAGGTATGAGAACTATTAGAGAAAGAGAGCTCTGGATATAGGAATAGTTTTAGGTTTTGAGGTTATAGGCGGTTATCGTTAACATGCGGTGGTGATAAGGATAATGAGAAGAAATATCTAAGGATCTAATATTAGTGGGTTACGAGGACGTAACATTTATCTTAAGAGGAGTAGGATGCGACAAAGAGAGTTTGATGGTTGTACATGTTGCGGTATATTTGGAAGTTTAAGCCTTGGTGTAGAATAAAGGATGGATTTATGTTGTGGTTGATACTATTAAAGGTAATGGCAACGCTTGTAGTAGTGTGTTGTTTATGAGTGTGAGTAAACTTCTAGGACAAAATTCATTTTAAGGGTGGTAGAATGTGACATTCCGCTTGGTGGTTGATCTCGTTTGGTGGATTGTCTTGATATTGGATTTGCTAGTGGATAATATGTTGCTGAGACGGAGTTAGCGGTATTTGTGGAGGTAGTATTATGTAGTTAATGTCGAGAGGCTACGCTATAGTTGAGACGATATCGTGAGCCGTGTGTGGAAGTAGGCATGGTAGGTGGAGTTAGTGACGAGATTGGGGGAAGAGAGTTGAGTGGGGTTGGTCGGTGGAGTGTTACGGGTACATGTTTTACAGGTTGGGTTTGAACTTCGGGTACGAAGTTCATTTTAAGGAGGGAACACTGTAATACCTCGGGTATTCTGGTCTTAAGGTACTCTATCGAGTAGGGGGTACTCTATCGAGTAGGTTGTATGTGGTTTCGGGAGTACTTTCTGATCCGGGTATACTCAATCGAGTGGAGGAAACTCTATCGAGTAGGGGGTACTCGATCAAGTATGTAAGTTACTTAATCGAGTGTCCGGGTTCTTATAAGTTTTTGACGCGGGCTTGATTATAATAATGGAGGAGGTATAAAAGGTTATATCGCAAGTTTCTCATTTCATTCTCCCAAAACCTAACAACTTCAAACGACGTTCTCTTCTCTCCATTTTACAATTAAATCCCAGGCTAGGGTTCGTAGTTTTTGGGGATTTTTACATCTTTGGAATCATTAGTTTTTGGGTAAGTTCCTTGTGTTGTTTTTATATCGTTTTGTTAAGATTGCTCTAACCCTAATTGGGTGATTTGGGGGTTTTGGGTAGAAATCAGATTATGATGTGTAGTTATTGATTATTGTTGTAGGAGACGATGTGGTACTCTTGTACATTTGTGTGATTGGCTGAAGTTTTAGCGGATCGCAAAAGCGGGATTTTCCCTACTCAGTTGATTGTATAATTAATTTAAGATGTGGTGATTGCATTGTTGTCATGATTAATATTATTGTTGGAATTGTTTGTCTTGGAATTTAGCATAATGTATTGGCATTGTGTTTTGGTTGTAATTGTATGTGGTTCGCGAGGTGCGCCCTTGGCTGAGTGGAGTCATTTGCGGGAATGGCTTCACTCCCTATATTTTCCACTTGTGGTTTCCGCCACAAGGGGATGTGCACATTAATGGACCTGGGTTATTCGCTTTATGGTGTTGAGCGGGGCTTAGGTGGTAAGGTTGCGGTCCCCAATGGCGGAGTGGAGTACTTGTTGCGCTGGGTAATCTGGCAGGGCTACATATTTAGTGTGTAGCCAGTGGTTGGTGATTTATTGGTGTTTGTATGAATGTGTTTAGATTGATTGGATGCGTATGGTTTGTTTCTTATCTTGTTTATTCAGTTGACTGACCCTGTTTAAATGTTTAGAAAACTGTGATGATCCATTTGAGGGATGGTGAGCAGTTGATTAGCAGGTGTGCATTTGGATAGCTCGTGGGATTTAGCTGGATTGGAGTCATCACTAGTTTGAGTTTAGTCTTCCGATGTAGTCTTATGACAGTTTCTTTTCTATTTGTTTGGTTTGAGACAGTTTGTATCGTACGCTTGGTTTTGGTTTTAAGTTGTACGCACTGTAAACAATTGAACTTTGAAGTATGTTTCTTTATGGTCACTTTTGATATACTGTACCTCGGGCAACCGAGATGGTAGCATCTTCATATGTTAAGGTGGTCTTGCTAAGACACTTTGGTGTATGGGGGTGTTACACTCGCTCTTTTGTTCATGTTTCCGACACCGAGTAAACTCACTCTGGCTCGTCCCTGGATTTTTCCCACCAGTCTATTGGCAAGAAATCAAAGGTTTAAAGGATGGAAGAAGGGGATTCAGAAACAAATGCTAATTTGTTTGAAAACCAGACCATATATCGAGCCTTCGATGATATTAGACTCACTAAGAACCAGTTGAAACAGGTCAGTAAAGTATTACGCTATCCTTTGTTCTATGGTAGTCTCTTTGGGACCAATTGGTATAGCGATTCTTCTGCTCTAGAATGTTTTAAAGATGACCTGAAATTTCAAGATTGGGTTAATTTCTTGCCTGATCAGACCCGTGCACTGTACGGGTTTTGCATATATTTCACAATTTATTTCCAATTGTTATTCTAACGATTCAAATTAATTGAAAAAAATACCAAATAAAATCCACGAATTCTAAAATATGAAAATAAAGCATTCAACCAATTTTTCAAGATTAGAATTAAATACACACAAATTGAATCAAATTATTTCATAATTAATCCAATTAAACACAAACAATACGAAATCATGATTAAAACTAAATCATACAAACATGCATAAATTAGATTAAACAACTTGACATCGCATTCATACATATCATGTGATTCATGCCAACATGTGAAATAAAACTAAATAATTTCATTATTTAATCAATAAAACATGAATTGACAATTAAACATTACAAACTATAATTAAATTTAATCAACTCACAAAAGCATGTTATATTAAATGAATATTTCATTTTTAAACAAAGTAACATGTTGAAATCCAGATCTAAGCAATTCCAAACATATATCTAATCATGAAAATTCAAATCTGATCATCATAAACGATAATAATGCGAAAAGAATTCATGTGATAGTAGAAATCGTCTAATATCCTAAAATAAATTCATCCACGCAATTAAAAGGTCATCCATAGGCATACTACGTCATAGAAAGCCCATCCTCCTTCATTAATCACTAATAATATAATAATTACCGTAACAATTGCACAATTAATACGATAATTAAATTAAAAGCGATAAAAATGATAATTAAAAAGGGAGAAAGAGACTATTTGCCACCCTCGGCTAACATGTATCTCAGATGCAAGCTTCTTGGTACGTCTAGGACGGTTTTAAAATCAATAATCGAAATCGAACTTTGAACCAAACAAACACGTTTCACGTGTAAAACCTGATTTGCGCTGCGAACTTCCAACGATCACCACGACTTCAATACTCAACGATTTTTCAAACCGGAGATGTTTTAGAATCCTCAAACTCCAAAGTTTTGATCTTTAACAAAAAAAAAAACAAACTGAAAACACTTTTAAAACAAATAAAAACGAAGCACAACAGTGCTGGTCAGAAACTTCTGAAAATCGAGCAAGGTAAAATATTGAGCAATTTAACGCTTAAAACGTTACCAAGTGCATTTCTTTAAGCCACTAATCAATTAAGGGCACTACTTATATTGTGTATATAAATTTTGGTGAATTTTAATGGAGTTTTGAGGTTGGTTCGAATGGGTTTTTTGAGACGCAGCTGTGAAGGCTTTGTTTTTGGCGGGTTGAACTCGAGGAAGAAGATGAAGTTATTCCTTGAGTTTTCTGTTTTGCTTGAGACTATGGTAGGATACGTGAGCACTAACTTTTATTAGAAGAAGGCAATGAAGGTTTATATAGGCTTAGGATGCTAGGGTTTTAGTCGTTTAGAAAGTAGGAAAGTAGTTTGACTCGGTTTTGGAAAGCGAACTTTCTCTATCTCTTGGAACGATTTTTTCTCTCTTTTTTTATCGTGTTTGCCTGGAAATGGAAGGTAGGAATATAGGTAAGATATCTTAATTGATGGGTAAGGAGAGGAGAGTCGATGGAGGAACTTGGTGCACAAGAAACAAGCTCAACGAGCTCACAAAAATAGGGTATAGGTAGGAGCTTGGGTTAGCTAGTTTTGTGGCTCGTATGGCTTGGTTAGGACGAGCTATAGACCATGGTTGAAGGTAGATATATGTGCTAAGCTAGGAGATGGAGTTGGGCTAGAGGGAAGTCGAATTGGAAGGTATTTGGTGTCGGGTTTAGAGTTGTCAAAACACAAGTGTCGGGACTGGTTACGGGCTGTTCGGACGTGGGTTTGGCTAGGGAGAAAGAGCGGGATTGGGCTGCTATTGGTGGGGTTCAAACAAGGGGATATGGGGGAAGGTAATGGGCTCTTTGAGTGCCTTCAGATTCATGCCAAAACATGGCCTAAATCGCGTCAAAAATTGCTTCACAAAACGCATTGAAAACGTGTTTAAACATCGCTTTTAAAAAACTCGAAACTTTGAATTAAATAAAAGGAAAATAAAAACCGTCACAAAAACTCATCCTTCGATTTTTTAAACTAAAAATCAAAATCCAAAAATACTTTGACTTTTTAAACCAAAAATGAAAAATCCAAATTAAAACTTTTAAAAACAATTTATAACGATAAAGCGTAAATAAAAGCTCGCAACTTGAATTAAATTCAAATCGAATGAAATGAATGACATTTATTTCAAAACTCATCAAATCTTAAATAAATGAAATAAAAACTTTTATTTCATATATTTTAAAACCAAAAATGTAAAGAAACAAATAACTATTTATTTCAAAACTTTCAAAATGTCAATTTAAATAACCATTTAAATTAACAAAAACCGTCGACGTAACCTTGCTTACATCCATGTGATGTATCCGTATCACAATCACTTCATTTTGAGAATAAATGTGTCCTATCAATCATCAGGTGGCTGGCGGGTTCTCTATAAATTCCAATATCAACAGATACGGGTATCTACAGAGCCCCCACTTTGACTGAGGCTTGGACAGGGCGAAAGTCAAAGTATACCCTAAGTCCCTCTTGACCTCAGTTTTCCACTAGTCGTTTATAGTCCATTTGACTTGTGTACATAAGCTCGCCAGCCATACGAAGAGATCATACCTGAAACAAGGTGCTGGACGCCTCAACTTCTGCAAAACTCCTTTCATTTCGAATCAAAGGTGGGTTGAGCCTTATCCTTAGGCTCATACGTATCCGTTTGTGACGGAATCAAACTTGCATCGTAGTTTGGCAAACATGGTCTCGGGGTTCCGTAAATCTCAGCCCAAAACGGAGCTTTCCAAAAGGAGGTTGTCGTTATACATTGGAGATACATCTCCCATACTATCGGGGCTCAAACCCGGGTAGGGTTATCAATTTGAATATCTATCAACTGTATCCCTCCCGGGGTACATTTCCACTTCTGCTCAGCTGTGGAGCGATTCATCTGTATCTGTTGCGATCCACTGTGAATCACCTTGCTCGGCGAAGAACTCTCATATTCAAAATGGTCTCTAAAGCTAATGGCTTGAGCCCTAGTTGGAGCATACATGTATATATCATAAATAACATGTAATTCCCATGACATTTCGAAAACTTTAAAATCATGGATAGGCCTTCGGCCCGAAACGTAAACATTTGAAATCATGGATGGGCTTTCGAGCCGAAACGTAAACTTTTAAAAGAAACGGGTTATCCACCCGACCTTTGCATACCTTTTGAAATGGGTTAACTAAACCGCAAACATTTGAAATGGAGCTTCTTTAAAGTCCAACATTTCGAAAACAATTTTAGGAAAAAAGTTTTTTAAATTTTACATTTTCACATTTTGGATTGGATGGGTAGACACGACTTGAACCGGACGTCTGACCCATAAACAAACATAGATAGGGCATAGCCCGCTACCTACAAACAAAAAAGAAATAAAATCCATAAGTGCATACGGGTTTTAATTCAAACATCGACTCGCTGGGGGTAGAAATGTAAATTAGCCACCCGTTTAAAAAATGCAAACCACTACAGAAACATTCGAATCCTGAATCAGGAATCAACAAAAAAATGACCAAAGTAACGCTGCCCTAGGCCGTGTAAGGCTTTCCAAAAGCCAAACAAAGAGCTTTCCTAATTCTGATATGGAAAACTTTCCTAATTTCAATTGGAATACGCCCCTTATTTTTCCCATATAAGAGGATTAAGGTTGAGAAAATCATATCTCTCTATTCTCTTCCTTTCAATACTCATCTTCAAGGTTATGAGTCCTCTATACGGAGTCATGAAGGCTTGGGCTGAGCAATTCAAAAGGCTAGAAACACAAGCCCTAACTGACGTGTCAACAAATTCTTCCGCTTAAGCAAATCGCGCCCCAAATTGCTTTTCTAGATGAGTGCCTTAAGATGTGGGATTCCGCCCACTATGCCTTTGAATTTCTGGAAAGAGAAATATGTCCACTTCCCGAAGAATTCACCGTCCTAGGAGGATGGAAAATAGCAAAAGAGGCCGCAGTTTCTGACTTTTAGTAGAATTGGGCCAGAAAATATTGTGAATACTTGGGCTTATTGCGGGAAGAAGCGCATTGAATTGTTGATGGAGAACGAGTGAACCTACTCGTCCTAGTGCACCGGTTTCGAGCTACCTATGGCACGGCCATTCCGATTATGTACCGTCGGCATGCCTTCGGGCTCATTCTGCTACATCTCTACTGCTTCGAGGATAGGATGGAGGTCCCGTCTTGTCGGGGTGATGCTAGACTTATTGAAATCGTAGAACAAATGGAGGCCCATTCAAACCCCGCTTGGATCATTCTAGCCGAGACTATCCGAGGGTTAGATGCTCGAAAAGTCAACCCTAAAGCTGCTTACACTGGATGGACCCGTCTTCTGCAGGTATTCAACTCTTTTCTTTTCTTTTTCTTTTTCTTTTCTTTTTGTCATTTTTTTTTCATTTTGTTTTGCCACCGCCTCCTTTCTTTTCAGCGGGCCTTTATTCATTTTCCTGCACTAACCCATCTTTTGTTGCCAGATGTGGCTCTTCGAAAGTCTTGGTTTAATTAGTCGACCAGCAAATCCTGTCACGTATCATGTGCGAGGATTCATATCTCGTTGACTAAAGTGCCCGTTGGACCTAACCGAAGATCGATGGCGCGAGGAATTAACTACGGGCATTGGGGCCTATGTTTGTTGGGCTCTTCCTTGGCTCAAACTATCTCCACTTATGGGCCTACCTGACACTGATAGAACAAGTCATATCATTTTGTTGGGCTTAGAATGTTCCGTCTATATATATCCAGACCGAGTACTTGACAATTTGGCCGTCAACAAACAGTACCTGCCATCGAGGTCACTCGGGGACGCAGCTTCAGTATTTCCCACGCCCGGTGCCAGTCCTGGCTTCATCTGGCATCGTCAGACCCTTTGGCACATTCTCGAACCATTTCCTACTACATGGGTCTCCCGTTCTTTTTTAAAGTGAAATATCGAGCCCTCGATCGAAGCTAGAGAGAAACTACGCAAGGATGATGTCGTTGACTTGAAATATTACAACGAAAAGCTAAAGAACCAGGCATTCTTTGTCGGCTCGACCCGATCACATCTGAGCCTGAGTCTTCGACTGACAAGGTTTCTAAGACAGAACTTATGGTTTCAAATGTTTGGAAAAGCCTAGGTCCAAGTATTGATACTGGAGTGATACTTGCAGACAGACTCGGTCCTCGGCCGAGCGTGAAAGACAGATTGGCTCCTCGAGAAGAAACATCCGTTCCTCCCAAAAAAAGGCCAAAGTGATGACGAGTGATGCTTCATCTCCCCGAGATGAGCCCTGCAATCGTGACGACTAGGGCAAAGGCAAACTTTAGTTTTCAACTCATATTATTTGATATTACTATTATCGTTATGTATGCTTTTATTTCTTAGAATGTGTGTAACGGGCTTCGCCCGGAATTAGAATAAATGAATAAAACTTTATTATTTATTAACAACCTCAGTTTATGAATTCAAAAATTTCATTTTTGTATTGCAATGGTCCAGTTGAACTCTTAACAAAGAGTTGCCTACGTATCTGCTTTCGCATAATCAAACCAGGTTCGTAGTACTCCCGTAAAAAACATTTTGCAACGTCAGCAAATGCCAACGGTATAAAACTTATTCTAAATATAGATGCAATTCAAACATTAGTTTCTAACATTTGTGAATGAGGACTTAAGGATAGTATTTCTTCAACTGGTCCAAATTCGTCGGATTTTTGAAGTCGTTCCCATCCAAATCTGTCAACCTAATAACACCTCCTATCAATATCTTCTTTACCAAATATAGGCTTGCCCAATTTGGTTTGAACTTGCCCCTTGAGTCAATTGGCAACAAAGCTCTCACAGACTTGAGAACTAAGTCTTCTTCGTTGATTCCTAGCGGTTTCACCTTCTTATTAAAAGCTCTCACTATGACATGATACAACGCATTCAAACGCCGCTCATCAAGCCTAACGAATGAGTCGTCTCTAGCTTGAACCCAATCCGCTTCCGGGACCTGGCTCTTGAGTAGGATTCGCATGGATGGTACTTCCAATTTAACTGGTTGAACTGGTTCCATTCTATAAACCAAGTAATACGGGGTTGCTCCCATGGCTTTTCTTATTGAAGTTCTATACCCCCATAACGTGAATGGTATCTTTTGTGGCCACTCTCTATAGTTGTCAGAAATCTTCCTCAAAATGATTGTAACTGTTTTATTAGCAGTCTCTACCGCACCGTTCGTTTTTGGTCGATATGGTGATAACTTATGATGTTTGATATTATACTTTTCAAGTATAACTGCGGTCTTAGCCTGAAAATGAGTTTCGTGATCGCTGATTAATTTATGTGGTATTCCGTACCGGCAAATGATGTCATTCTGAATGAACTGTGCTACTTGCTTCGCTTTTAGCACTTTATAAGACTTAACCTCTACCCACTTCGTGAAGTAATCAATTGCAATAAGGATAAAACAGTGCCCTCCAGTTCCTGATGGGTTTACTTTTCCAATGATGTCGATTCCCCAGGTTGAAAATGGCCATGGTGACGTCATGGTGCATAACATAGTGGGTGCCACATGCTGCACATTTGCGAATATCTGACAATTGTGATAGTGTCTGACATACTTGCAACAATCTGTTTCCATTGTTGTCCAATAATCACCAAGCCTTATGATTTTACGGACTAACATGTGGGCATTCATGTGTCGCCCACATTCACCGTCATGGACTTCCTCCATAACCTTTTTAGCTGTCGGTTTGTCGATGAATCACAACAGAACACCTTGAGCCATCTTCTTGTACAATTACCCGTCATCAGTCCTGATGAATGGGTCGAATAATATTCGCAGAATGCGCTTCCTACGCGTGTCAAGGTCGAGAGGATACTCTCCCGTTTCCTTGTAATTCAAAATGGTTGTGTACTAAGGTTCAGTTTCATCTTTCTCGGCATCATTGATTGCATTCATATAGGCAGGTGACGATCTTCATTTGATATATATTGGCATACTGACTATGTGGTTTGGGAATGTTGATCAAGGCAGCTAGCTTGGACAACGCATCTGCAAGCTGATTTTCCTCTCTCGGCAGGTGAAAATATTGGAAATCCTCGAAGTACTTTTCCAATTCTTCAATTCTGGTTTAATATAGGGCCAAACTTTGGCTCTTAATTTTCCATGACCCACCCACTTTATTGATCACAAGGGACGAGTCTCCGTGTACTAAAAAATTCTTCACACCCAAGTCAAGAGCACTTCGTAAACCGAGCAAACATGCTTCATACTCAGTGGCATTGTTCATGACATTTAAATCTAGCTTGATGGACACGGGGCACGTGTTCACCTGTTGGCGAGATAAGAAGAACTCCCACTCCGTATCCTATGTAGTTCGATGCTCCGTCGAAATACAAATCCCATACGTCATTCTCGACGTGTACCACGTCTTCATCGGGAAATGACCAAGTGCCGACAACTTCCATTTCTTCGATTTGATTGTTAGCTAGAAAATCGGCGACTGCGCTTCCTTTGATCACTTTCAAAGGTAAATACTTGAGAACGAACTCTGATAACATGAGGGTCTATCTTGAGATTCTTCCATTTAGCACTGGTTTTTCAAACAAGTACTTGATCGGATCCATCTTGGAGTAGACACTCACACTGTAGCTAAGCATGCAATGCCTTAATTTCTTCGTTGCACAGACTTGAGCCAAACACGTCTTTTCAAGAGGTGTATACTTTACTTCATAGTCTAAGAACTTTTTACTGATGTAGTAAATAACTCTTTCTTCTTTGTCAACGGTTTTGGCTAAGATACTCCCTATTGTAGTATCTATAACAGTGAGATACAATGATAACGTCAGCCCGGCTACAAGTGGGCTTAAAACTGGAGGAAAAGACAACACTTCTTTCATTCTATCGAATGCGGCCTGACACTGTTCGTCCCACATAACATGTTCTCTGAACTTCAGTTTCTTAAAGATCGGTTCGCAAATCATTGTCAACTTCGCGACGAAATGGCTTATGTATTGCACTCTTCCCAGGAAACCTCGAATTTCTTTCTCGGTCTCGGGATGGGGCATTTCCATAATGGCTTTTATTTTTAATGGGTCGACTTCGATGCCACGGTGGCTAATGATGTGGCCCAAAAGCTTGCCAGAGGTGACCCCGAAAGCACATATCTGCGGATTCAGTCTCATGTTGTACTTCCGCAATCTTTCAAAAAAAATTCGTAGTGCCCAAAGATGGCCACTACGTTCCTTTGATTTGATTATCATGTAATCGACATAAACCTCAACTTCTTTATGCATTGATGAACGTGTCATTTTACGCTCTCAAACACATTTATACCCAACTACAACCATAGCAAGCAAGTCAGGGTCGAACCCAAAGGACGTGGGTACTCAAATTGTTCCATCTAGTTGTAGTTGTACTTAGGGTTGTCACAATTGAAATGGGTTGAAGATTATAAACTAAACAAAGCAATCAGGTAAAATAAAAAGCAAATAAAAGGATGTAAGCAAATGATTAAAATCACTAGGATGTCATGGGTTCATGGGGGGGTTCATGGTGGTGATCATACAAATATGTTTACATAGTTGCAAGC
The DNA here is from genome assembly GCF_048544455.1 of Silene latifolia. Classification (NCBI taxonomy): domain Eukaryota; kingdom Viridiplantae; phylum Streptophyta; class Magnoliopsida; order Caryophyllales; family Caryophyllaceae; genus Silene; species Silene latifolia. The sequence goes on along the minus strand of NW_027413206.1, from coordinate 72,520 downwards.
AAATTATTGTTATATTTGAATCAAATTAGTTTATGTCTTACGATCCCTAGGAAGATTTGGGTCCCGGAGCCGGGTCGGTTAAGACTGTACAACACCTACAAGTCGACTTAGTTTCTTCCTAGTCAGTTTTATGCAAGGTCTAACAAGACTCGAGTTATTTTATATCTTACAAGTCTTGTTGAATGGATAAGAGATGTACACATGCAAGGTTTATTAGTCAAGCAATTTATCAAACATATTGTCTGGCTAAGTTGATACTATAACAAGCAAGCAATCTTATGAAAACATATTAGATTAATCATGAATATACCCCCATGTTATAGTCCCCTAATCATCCACTAATCCTAACTAAGAGACTACTCACCACTCATCATGATTATTATGCTAGCAATGGTGTCAATTTTCACAACACAAGTGAACATGACGATTAAGCAAGAAAAAAAACAAGAGATTAACAAGTAAATAAAAGAGGGATTAAGAGTTTTACCAACTTGGAGATTAAAGATAAACATAAATAAAGAAGAATCCTTGAATAAAGATGAAGGCTTGTCACTTAATCTTCAAATACATACCCAAGAGATCTAAATGTAAACAATTTGAATTGAACAAAGGAAATGGAAGAACAATAGAAGAAACCCTTTGATTAATAGTGGAGAGTTGTCAATTCCCCAATACAAACCCAAGAATTCTTCAAGTACAAGGCTAAATCTATGATTGTTTGAGAAATAATTGAGGAAAGATAAAATTGCAATTTGTGGAATCATTAAAAACTAATCTATTCTAATCTACTCCTAATGAGAGCTTAATCTAAACTAAGGAAGCTTAATCTCTTGATTATTACAAATGGAGTATATATAGTGGTGCATCATTAGGTTGCTAGGTTAGATTAGGAAATAATAAGTTTAAGTGTCGAATAGAGCCTTGCAAGTCCTAGGAGGAGCCCTACGACTCCGCATTGCGAAGATATTCTCGCTGCATAACAATCCGCTCGATCTGGGCTGAAAACGAGCGTCCTGAGCTTCAACCCGAGCGGGTTCAGATTGACCCGAGCGGATTGTTCTTGACCCAAGCGGGTTGAGCTGCAGAATCCTTTTTCTTGCTTTTATGCCTATGATGCCTTCATATACTCTTTATTCCTATCATCCTTGGTCATAATTCTTGCCTCCCCTTCATATGAGTCCATCCAAGATCGTTAACAAGCTTCCGAATTTGCGCGAGAGACGGGAATTCCGCCTCATTATATTCTTTCCTATAAGACATGTAAAATGTACTAGGAAAGTAAATAGGAAGCAAATGACGAATAAAATAGCTATGAAATGCTATATTAGTATGTAAAATGAGGCTTAGTTAAGGACTAAATGTGCGTAATTATGACTCACATCAAATATCCCAAAACCGAACCTTTACTCGTCCTGAGTAAAGAGGTGACTAGAACTAGACTATTATTTAAACTATCCTAATAATAATATAACCGATGTGAGACAATTAGCGGGTCTTACTCCGCCCCTTCAAATCACAACAAGACATCTATCAGGAAAGATGCCTTCTTGCAAGGCAAGGCGGGCCTTGCCAAAATGGTGATACATCCAAGCATTAAGCACACAGAACAAGTAATGGATGCATGTACAAACGAATACCCACTTTCCTCATCTAAGTGAAGGAAATCATCTAAAGGGGAATCAATCTATGGGTACACACTCTATTGTAGATATCATTTCTCCAAGCTACTAAGTCTAAAAGGATACCAATAAATCACCTCCAAGTTGTGTCAAACTAGGGTACTTTTATCCTCAATCGCTAAATGCTTTTGTCAAGAGTAGGATCCCTATGGTGTTAGAAACACAGTAGGATCACGGAATTCCCTCTCTTGCCTAGACAAGAGGAAGGGTCGTCCCCTCTCCACCATGCAACAAAGATAGGATCATCAAGGATAAAGGGATTTAAAGTGTATGAGTTTCACAATGGTAGTTTGCTTTTTTTGTTTTTCCCCCCAATTTCTTGTGGTAATTGACTTTTGAGAACATTTTTTTGCCATTTTTTATGTTTGGTAATTTCATACTTGGCAATTTTTTTGCATTCTTTTTTACCATTTTCAAAGTAACCCCATTTTGTAGCAAGGGTACTTCTATTAAAGCATATGAGTCTATTTTTGTTTCCTCTTTTCATTTGATGCAATTCGCAAACATTTGATTTTGATTTGGTACTTGAACTCAATTTGGTGATTTTTGTGCCCATTCCCTGTTGTTGGCAAAAATTGATGATAGAAGTGAAAGAACGGTTGCATGGCTTCAAAAGTCACCTTGGAATAAACGGTAGCCAAGGAGTTATCACACCACAAGGCACTCTTGACTAGGTCTTAGTCCATGGGTTAAAAGATACTAGTATGAAACATTGTAGGGTGTCTTGAGGGTATTCTAGAAAACAAAGTCTCAAGGAGAAAAATTATCTACAAGGGCCTATATACACTTTCCAAGCTTCCCAACTAGACATTTTCACAAAATTTCCTAACCATGCAAAATACATGCCATGATACAACTAACATATATACAATTTTAATGCATATGGTTCTATCAACTAAAATGCCATATAATCTAGATGCAACTCCTAAGAACACATATGTGCACAAACCGTAACAGCAAAATACACAACATCCTCCTTGACATGTAAGTCCATCCTCCTCATATGAATAATGAAAAGAAATGGAAGGGAATAGGGATTAGAACGATCATACCAAGTGGTCTTCACATTCCCTTGACAATGCCTCAAATCTAGTGTTGTATCTATGTGAAAAGAGAACAAAAACACAAGTATATACAATTCTACACTACTAAATTAAAGAACATGTTTTTGGTTTTTGAAATTTTCAAATTTTTATGGATTTTTTTTTTTATGAAATTAAAGAAAATATTTTTGGGATTTTTCGAAATTTTTCAATTTTTTTTTATTTTGGAATATAAATTTCCATACCCCACTTTATTTTGGACATTGTCCTCAATGTATATGTAGGAGTATGATTGAAAAAGAAATACATGTTTTTGGGTTTTTGATTTTATGGAAATGAAGTACGAATGCAATGATATGAATAAATGCATGTTCTAAGTAAATGGAATTCTATATGACATATATAACAAACGAATGCAATCTAAACTACACTAAATGATGCCTGTTCTCACCTATGATCAAACCTCCCCAAACCGATTTAAGCACTATTTCTAGTGTAGGAAAAATGAGGTTTGGTCATTAGTGACTATACTAGAATTCAAATTTAACTATATGCAACTAACTATATGAGACATGTGAGATATATTACAATGCAAGCTATACTATAAGATTAACTATGATGTATGTTACTTCATGCTTGAACCTCCCCAAACCGATTTTTAAACACCATTGCTAATGTAGGAAGAAAGAGGTTCAGTCATAAGGTAACTACATAAATGCAACTATACATGAGATATGGAAGGAAAGGGTTCTTACAATCTTGATCTTCAATGGTTTGTATATTGTAGAAGATGAAGATGAAGATGGTAGATAGGATGCATAAATAGCCATGCATGTCACAAGCCAAATGAGAGAAAAAGAGAATTTCAGGGTCAACCAGCTCGGGTCAAATATAACCCGCTCAGATTCAGCCTCGACCCGCTCGAGTTGATTTTGACCCGCTCGGGTTGAAGCTTCGGGACGCGCGTTTTTTCAGGAATCCGCCCAGATTCTCAGACAGGAAGAATTTTTTTCTTCCCTTTGGTTTCAACTCGCGCGAGTAGGGCTCGGTCCCCACGGATTGATGCAAGAATTGGCCCAAAGCTCAAATCCTTCATTTTCTTCATTTTTTGCATTTCCTATCTTCTTATTTTCATCAATTTCCTTCAAAAATGCTCAATCAAAATATGAGACCCCTACTTTTCATCTCTCATGCGATGAATGCATGCAAGATTATGCTAAATAAAAGTATATTACAAATGGTGTTTTGAGATAGGACTCCATCAAACTAAGTCAAATGGCAAGTTCTATTATCCATGGAGCTCAATGCTCTCAATATTTGATCAAAAGCCTGTGAATGGTCCTCAAGTAAGCATGAGTAGGTTTTGAACCATTTTAAGATAGAGTATGGCCAATTCATGAAGAGCCTCTCTTTAAACTTTTTCCCTTTCTCCTTTGCTTTGTCACGATGGCCTTCCCGATTCTTGTAACTAGCAAAATTAGAATTCTTATCGGGAGGCTTCCATTCTCTCCCGTCCCCCTCAAATATGGAGATGATGATAGCATTTGGATTTATCAATCCTTTAATAATAAAAGAAGAATTCTCATAGCATTGATGACGGGCTAGCTTAGGAATTGAGAATGTGGGTGCCAAGTCTCCACAAGTAAGCTCATTCGTAACTTTGTTCTTGAGCTTTTCCACCAAGTACCTTTTATATGACAATTTGACCTCTTGGAGAAGGTTTACCATATCATCTCCAACAATCATAGGTTCCATGGTGGGTGCGAAAAGGTCTTCATAGTGAATAGGAAAGAGACATTCAACTTCTCCATGGAAGCATACCTCAAACTTCTCAAGGATGGGCTCCTCAAGTGAGGCAATCTCACAACTCCATTCCTCTTCTTCATTCCATAGGTTATTGCAAGACACATATTCCGCATAATCCTCTTCCATAGGCTTGTCATCATTTATATCTCCATACGAATCATAGATAGGGGCTTCACTCCACTTCATTAACTCGTTCTCCAACACCTCAACGTTTACATCAAATGACACACCCTCATACTCACAAAGGCTAAGAGTATTTACCTTACTCAACCTCATGTCTTCTTCATCAAATACCACACTTTCATACTCACAAGAGCTCAAGGAGATTGGCTATTCCTACTTCACATCTTCTTCGTCAAAGGTCATTACCTCAAATTCACATTCATGGTCAATGCTCAAGGATTGGTGGGGAGTGGTTGGTTGGGTTGTTGCTTGGGTTACCTTCAATTGGGAAATTCGAATTGCTAACTCATCACCATAGGTAGCAATGCTTTGAAGAACATTGTCCCTATTTTGGCTCTCCTCTAGCACTTGTTTGAAGAAATTTTGTTGATCTCCCATCATTTGGAGAACCACATTTTGAATGTCAAAGTTTGGGTCATCTCCTTGTTGTGGGTGGGTGTGAGAGTGGTTGTATTATGGCATTTAGAATTGGTTGTAAAGTGGATATTGGGTGGGTGGTTGTTGTGGATATTGGGTATGGTGATTTTGGTGGGGAAAGTTGGGGTAGTAGTTAGGATTTTCATTGTATGATTTGTAAGGTAGTCTTGTGTTGACTTGCTCCTCAAACTCCCTATACCCATAGTCATACTCAAAAGATGCACCACAAACTCCATGTACTAAGTCTTGGGTCATCATCATAGCCAAAATAAAGATACAACTAAAATCATGGAAACTACAATAAAACGATAAAAACAGCCTTGAGGAACAAGTTCCTCAAGGTTAAAGCACAATTAAAAATCGACAAACAAGCAAGAACTTAATCAAAAAACATCGTCCCCGGCAAAGGCGCCATTTTGATGAACGTGTCGTTATACGCTCTCAAACACATTTATACCCAACTACTACCATAGCAAGCAAGTCGGGGTCGAACCCAAAGGACGGGGGTACTCAAATTGTTCCATCTAGTTGTAGTTTTACTTACGGTTATCACAAATGAAATGGGTTGAAGATTTTAAACTAAACAAAGCAATAAAGTAAAATAAACAACAAATGAAAGGATGTAAACAAATGATTAAAAGCACTAGGATGTCATGGGTTCATGAGGGGTTCATGGTGTTGATCATATAAACATCATAACATAGTTGCAAGCAAATTATTGTTGTAGTAGAATTGAGTTAGTTTATGTCTTACGATCCCTAGGAAGATTTGGGTCCCGGAGCCGAGTCGGTCAAGACTGTACAATACCTACAAGTCGACTTAGTTTCTTCCTAGTCACTTTTATGCGTGGTCTAACAAGACTTGAGTTAGTTATATCTTACAAGTCTTTTTGAATGGATAAGAGATGTACACATGCAAAGTTTATTAGTCAAGCAATTTATCAAACATATTGTGTGCATAAGTTGATACTACAACATGCAAGCAATCTTATGAAACATATTAGATTAAGTATGAATCTACCCCCATGTTATATTCCCCTAATCCCCCACTAATCCTAGCTAAGAGACTACTCACCACTCATCATGATTATTATGCTAGCATTGGTGTCAAACATCACAACACAAGTGAACATGATGATTAAGCAAGAAAATAAGCAAGAGATTAACAAGTAAATAAAAGAAGGATTAAGAGTGTTACCAACTTGGAGAGTAAAGATGAACATAAATAAAGAATAATCCTTGAATAAAGATGAAGACTTGTCACTTAATCTTCAAATACATACCCAAGAGATCCAAATGTAAACAACTTGAATTGAACAAAAAAAATGGAAGAACAATAGAAGAAACCCTTTCATTTATGGTGGAGAGTTGTCAATTCCCCAATAAAAACCCAAGAATTCTTCAAGTACAAGGCTAAATCTATGATTGTTTGAGAAATAATTGATGAAAGATTAAATTGCAATTTGTGGAATGATTAAAGACTAATCTATTCTAATCTACTCCTAATGAGAGCTTAATCTAAACTAAGGAAGCTTAATCTCTTGATTATTATAACTGCAGTATATATAGTGGTATATCATTAGGTTAAGTAAGGGTAGATTAGGAAATAATAAGCTTAAGTGTCGAATAGAGCCTTGCAAGTCCTAGGAAGAGCCCCACGACTCCCCATTGCGAAGACAATCTCGCTGCATAACAATCCGCTCGATCTGGGCTGAAAACGAGCATCCTAAGCTTCAACCCGAGTGAGTTGGGATTGACCTGAGCATGTTGGGGCATAACTCGAGTGGGTTGTTCTTGACCCGAGCGGGTTGAGCTGCAGAATCCTTTTTCTTGCTTTTATGCCTATGATACCTTCATATACTCTTTATTCCTATCATCCTTTGTCATAACTCTTGCCTCCCCTTCCTACTAGTACATCCAATATCGTCAACAAGCTTCCGAATATGCGCGAGTGATGGGAATTCCGCCTCATTATCTTCTTTCCTAAAAGACATGTAAAATGCACTAGGAAAGCAAATAGGAAGCAAATGACGAATATAATGGCTATGAAATGCTATATTAATATGCAAAATGAGGCTTAGTTAGGGGACTAAATGTGCGTAATTATGACTCACATCACGCATCATATCATGTAGAAATGTAGTTGCTGTTCTCTGGTACGTCGCCCCGGCATTTATCAAACCGAAAGGTATTACTGTGTAACAATAGGTTCCCCATTGTGACGTAAACGCTGTCTTATGCATATCTTCCTTGGCCATTTTTATCTGATTGTAACCGGCACATGCATCCATGAAGGACAGTAATGCATGATTTGCGGTATTTTCAACCAAGATGTCGATGTGAGGTAACGAAAAGTCGTCCTTCGGACTAGCTTTGTTCAAATATCGAAAGTCCACGCACATGCGAACTTTACCATCTTTTTTCGGCACTGGCACTACATTGGCGACCCAATCCGAATTCTCTGACACCTTGATGAACCCGGCTTTGAATTGTTTATCAATTTCTTCCTTGAACTATAATGACCACTCTGAACGCATTCTTTGTAGTTTTTGCTTTACCTGTTTAAACCGTGGTTTGATCAGGATTTTGTGCTCTGCAATTTCCCTATCAATTCCTGGCATGTCTTTATAAGACCATGCAAACACATCTTTGAATTCACCCAGAGGACTGACAAACCCCTGTTTCTCTGCGGGATCTAAGGTAGTTCCTATATTAAGTTCTTGTGGTTCTTCTACGGTTCCGACATTAATGGTTTCGGTATCTTCGATTACCGAGCTTCTCTGGTCATATTCCTCCAACCCTTTAACTAACTGCGAGGCGGTTCTACCTCCTCTTCTTCTTCAAACTGTTTGCTTTCAGCCTCATTCTCAATGTCACTACTAAAACAATTATTTTTAAAAATTGAATTGCAATGTAAATAAAACAAGTCGTAAGCAAACTGGTTCATATTATTATTGATTTCAAATTGCGCGAAATACGCTAACATCCAACTGATCAGAGGTCAGTGGTGGAATGATAGAGGTACCCGAGACAAGCCCCGGAATACCGGAATTAGAAGAGGGTACAACGAAAGGAAAGTCGGGGAGGGGGTGGCTTTGACACCTGAATCCTTACACTCAATCCTAGGACTCTCATCAGACTCGGACTCATACTCGGAATCAGCATCTGGCACAAACATTTATCCTTCTCCAGTTGTCAACTTGAAGAGCAAACCTCGGTTGTTGGTCCATTTGACAGTTTTCCTCCATCCCGGAGGTAGTCCTCTGAGGGTCTACATCGGTGATGAGAGTAGATGGATCGAATCTTTCACTTCTCGATTTCAGGATTTCATCCTGAACATGTGGGACAATTGTACCTTTAGCTAGGTACACATCATCTTCATTATCATCCCAAATGCCATTAATCTATGTGGCACTCTGAAGGATATCTCGAGTACAATCAATAACAAAGTCCTCGACTCGAGTTTCGTTGCTTACACTTGGAAGGTAACTCGAGCAATCGATGAATTCCTTCCCAACAAGAAACCCATTAAGACGACATATTGGTGAATCAAGTAAGTTAAACCAGCATTGTCTTCGACAAATATCCCGTTTGCGTGATCACCAAATGGGTTGGTTATATTGTTAGGCTTAACAGTTGAATCGGGAGAGTTCCATTCTCGATCATATATTCAATTACATGTTTGAGACGGTAACATTTTTCCGTGTCATGAACGTTGCCTCGGTGGAAGGCACAATAAGCTTCAGAGTTATAGGACCTTTTCCATTGTTCCAACGGTTGTTCTAGAGTAGGACCAATAGGACTCAGTTTCCCTTAGGCCGTAAGTCTTTCTAAGGCATATGCATAAGTACACCATATATCAATGAATGCTCTTGGACTAGAGCGTTGCGGTTTCTTAGAAGTTCCTCCCAAGAAACTAATTGCTTGAATATGATTCATAGAATCCGGGGTCTTTGCCTTAGATGACGAGGCACCTTGGTATCCTTAGGCTTTTTTGTCTCATTTTTCCGAAAAATCATCCTCGATTCTTATACCGACTCGAATAAGTTCCTTAAAGGAGCCAAAGTTTTGATACTTTATTTCATTTTGATAGGAGGGTTGAAGATTCTTCACGAATCTATCAACCATTTCATTTTCATCTGGCTTCTTAGCCAACTTCACACTTTCAGCACGCCATCTTGCAAGAAAATGTGTAAA
>NW_027413206.1:0-62697 GCF_048544455.1 Silene latifolia | reverse complement strand
TAATTCATTTGTTATCGGTTATTTATACTTTGTTCAAGTAACATGTAAATGTGAAATAAAATGTTTATTCATGATAAGAAAGCATGAAATGATGTTATATGCTTCATATTTGAGTTCATATTCATTTGTTTACATTTTGCCATGTGTTTTGTATTACTTGTTCCATTTTGTGCTCACTTGTTCCATTTTGAGCTCAAGTGACATATAAATATGAAATATAAGGTTTATTCAAGTTATATAAGATTGAAATGGTATTATATACTCCACATATGAGTTCTTATTTGTTCATGGTCGAATCTTTATCAAGTTTCAAATATGAAATGACTTAGTATATTTCATTTATGGGTGTACTTACTCATTTTCATGTTTCCATCATATTTCAAGTATGAGTGATTTATTCTAAGTAAGTACTTGTAATGAGTTGTATTCTTGTGAAAATGTCATAATGATATGCCTTCTTGCTTGACTTATTTTTACGCCCTACTTTGTGTTGTTCTGGCAAGTGTGGTTTTGGTCACTTGTCTTTGTTACATTAAGTGCGGTTTTGGTCACTTGTCTTTGTTCGCAAGTGTTATTTTTGGTCACTTGTCTTTGTTACGCAAGTGCGGTTTTGGTTACTTGTGTTGTTCTGGCAAGTACGATTTTGGTTACTTGTGCTGTTCTGGCAAGTACGATTTTGGTCACTTGTGCTGTTCAGGCAAGTGCGGTTTTGGAAACTTGTGCTGTTATGACAAGTACGGTTTTAGTCACTTGTGCTGTTCTGGCAAGTGAGCTTTATCATTGTCGTCCTATCGGGGAAATTATATTATATGAGTAGTAAAGGTCTTGCTTGGTTATAGATATTGGTATATGTCTTTCAAGGCAAGAGTTATGCCTTGTGTTGTTTGTCTTGGTCCTATCGGATACTAGTGGTGAGCTATAAGCCCTCTAGTTGCGATATGATCATCGGGATTGATGTTCCCATCCGTTCTTATGGTGATATGCAAGCCACAAGTATGCATGTGACATTAGTAGCCACGTCCCGTGCAATGTTTACTAAGTGGTTTTCCAAGTAATGGCTACAGTTGCTATCCTAGTAATTTGCATTGGTTGATCCCTTACTTAACTACTTCACATGATTCAGATTCTAATCTCATATCTATGTTGTATTTCCTTGAAATGCGTGTTTTTGTATAAATGACTGTATTGTTGTCTTTCATATTATTTAATTGTCTCACATGAATAGTTGATTCTTTATTATGCTAGTGTTGATCTATCTTGTTCCATCTCATTTAATTGCCATGTTTACACATAAACTTGATATTCATATCTTTTGTAAGTATCTTACATGACTGCGCAGATTCTCTTACATGACCTTTTTCCCACATCTTGAAGTCCCTCCAGCCCCCACGTCCCGATATCAGGACGCTCGAATTGTCTCTGGGGACGCTCGGATCCTCTTCATCTCCCACGAGCTCGGGTCTGCTCGTGGGGATTCCTCCTTTTTGCTCTTCTTTCTTCTTGTTTCATTCATTTACAAGGATGCTTCCCCACACTTGAATCGTCATATCCTTCATTCATCAAACAAGATTAGTAGCCCTCCCTCACCATCTCTCATGCCAAAATCATGCTATGGGGAAATTAAATGCAAATGCAATAAAATACAAGTAAGAAGGGTTAGTATATTTACAAGTGGTGGTATAGGGAGGACTCCACCAAACTCTCTCATTTGATGGTCTTATCATGGTGGGAGAGGTTCGAGGCGGATGACCTCTAATTCTCCTATGAATGCTCCTTCATAGTAGGGTTTCAATCTTTGACCGTTGACCTTGAACTTGTTTCCATCCTCCGAATTTATCTCAAAGTCTCCATACTTTCCCACTTCGGTGATTACATAGGGACCCATCCACCTTGAGTTTAACTTTCCCGGAAAAAGTCGATATCGGGAGTTGAATAAGAGGACTTTGTCTCCTCTGTGCAAGGCTTTTTGACTAATCCTCTTGTCATGAAGGAATTTGGTTCTTTCCTTGTAGATCTTTGCATTCGCATAAGAGTGTAGTCGGAATTCTTCCAACTCTTGAATTTGCAATATCCTCTTTTGACCACTTAACTTAAGATCAAGGTTGAGAGCTTTTATTGACCAAAAGGCTTTGTACTCTAACTCAATTGGTAAATGGCATGCCTTTCCATAGACTAGCTTGTAAGGGAAGGCTCCTATGGGAGTCTTATAAGCCGTCCTATAAGCCCAAAGGGTGTCATCAAGCTTCATGCTCCAATCCTTACATGTCTTGTTAACAAACTTCTCAAGAATTTGCTTGATTTCTTTATTTGAAACTTCAACTTGACTGCTTATTTGAGGATGGTATCCCAAGCCAGTTCTATGTTGAACACCATACTTTGTCAAAAGAGATGTGAGCTTCTTTTCATGGAAATGTGTCCCTCCATCACTAATAATTGCTTTAGGGACTCCGAATCTTAAAAAGATTACTTTCTTGAGAAGTTTAGTAACCGTTTTGGCGTCATCGGTTCGGGTTGCAATTGCTTCAACCCACTTTGATACATAATCGACGGCTACAAGAATGTACTTGTTTCCTTGAGATAGTACAAACGGTCCATGGTAGTCAATTCCCCATACATCGAAAATTTCTACCTCCAATATTCCTCGTTGTGGCATCTCATTTCTCCAAGAAATGTTTTCGGTTCTTTGGCAAGGATCGTAATGGAGAATAAATTCTCTAGCATCTTCAAACATGGTAGACCAAAAGAGGACTGATTGAAGGACTTTAGCAATTGTTCTTCGTGCTCCATGATGTCCTCCATATGGTGATGAATGGCATCCCTCTAAAACACATTGAACTTCCCATTGGGGTATGCATATTCGGTAAAGTCCATCACTACATTCCTTGTAAATATTGGGATGGTCCCAAAAGTATCTGTTCACTTCAAACAAGAATCTCTTTCTTTGATTGTATTTCAAATTTGGGGGAAGAACTCCTCCCACAATGTAATTAGCATAGTCGGCGAACCATGGTTTTGTGTGTTTCTCGAGTTGTAAATGGATGGCCATCAAGATATCATCGGGGAAAGAGTCATTGATTGGTGTCTCTCCCTCATCATCATGGAATCGAATTCTTGACAAGTGATCCGCTACCACATTCTCGGCTCCCTTCTTATCCCTTATCTCCAAATCAAATTCTTGGAGTAACAAAATCCATCTCAAGAATCTTGGTTTTGCTTCTTTCTTTATCAAGAGATGTCTAAGAGTACGGTGGTCCGAGAAAACATTCACTTTTGATCCAAGCAAATAGGAACGGAGTTTATCTAATGCATAGACAATGACAAGACGTTCCTTCTCCATGGTGTCATAGTTTACTTGGGCGGCATCAAGAGTCTTGCTTATATAATATATAACATACAAAGTCTTTCCTACCCGTTAGCCAAGAACCGCTCAAACGGCATAGTTACTTGCATCGCACATGATCTCAAATGGTAATTCCCAATTTGGTGGTTGGATGATTGGTGCCGAGATTAGTGCCTCTTTGATTCTATCAAAAGCTTCAACACACTCATTAGTGAATTGGAATTGGGCATCCTTAAGCAAAATTTGAGTAAGGGGTTTCGCGATTTTGGAAAAATCTTTTATAAAACGGCGATAGAACCCCGCATGACCGAGAAAGCTCCGCACCCCTCTAACATTCACGGGAGGTGGGAGTTTCTCTATCACCACAACTTTGGCCTTGTCAACTTCAATGCACTTTTCCGAGATTAAATGACCCAAGACAATACCTTCATCGACCATAAAATGACACTTTTTCCAATTCAAGACAAGGCTAACATCTTCACACTTTTGCAATACAAGAGAGAGGTTATGCAAACAAAAGTCAAAGTCTTTTCCATAAACGCTAAAATCATCCATAAAAACCTCCATTATGGTTTCTAAATAGTCGGAAAAGACACTCATCATTCATCTTTGGAAGGTAGCGGGGGCATTACATAGCCCGAAAGGCATTCTCCTATATGCAAAAGTATCGTAGGGACATGTGAAAGTAGTCTTGTGTTGGTCAACCCGGTGTATCGGGATTTGGAAGAATCCCGAGTACCCATCAAGGTAGCAAAAGAATTTGTTAGAGGCAAGCCTCTCAAGCATTTGGTCAATGAATGGTAGGTGAGAATGATCCTTTCTTGTTGCGGAATTCAATTTACGATAATCAATACACATATGCCAACCGGTGATCTTCCTTGTGGGTAATGGCTCGTTCTTATCTTTTGTTACCACCGCGGTACCTCCTTTCTTAGGTACCACTTGAATGGGGCTAACCCATAAAGAATCCGATATAGGATAAATGATTCGCACATCAAGTAATTTCATAACCTCCGTTTTTAAAACTTCTTGCATGTGGGGGTTTAGTCTCCTTTGTCCTTGGATGGTAGGCCTATGGTCTTCTTGTAGATGAATGCATGCAAAAATTGGGGCTTATTCCCTTAAGATCATCTAGACTATATCCTATAGCCTTTTCATGTTCTTTTAACACATCAAGCAAACTTTCCAATTGGTTCTCATCAAGTTTTTCATTAACAATCACGGCTTTGGTTTTAGACTCATCAAGGTAAGCATACTTCAAATTTGGGGGTAGGGGTTTTAGAGTTGGAGTTTGTACCTTACTTTCTACCATTGAAGGTTCACTAGGGACATCTTCCACCTCCATTAAACATTTCACCCGCATGGCATATTCAACTTGTTCTTCGAACTCCTCATACCCAATGTAGTCAAACTCCTCGACATATTCGTCTTGCTCCTCGACTTTCATGGTATGATCTTTAGTTGCTTGTTCTTCTTTCGTGGGTTGTGATGCTTCCTTGAGAATGTTATCAATATGGATTGCTCATAGGTGAGCTACTTGTAAGCTAGTGCGGCTTCAAGGAAATCTACTTCCAATGCCCAATGCTTGTTTTTGGCCTCACTTGCTTCTAAGGCTTCCAATGCTTGCAAAGGGTCTTTGATGTGAGTAGTACTCACATGGTCCTCTACAAAATAATCTATAAGATCCATCTTGAAAAGTACACTAAGAGAAAATGGTGAGAAGTACCTTGAGGAAGTGCTCTCCCTCAAGGCAAAGAAAGACACAACAAAACCAATTAATGGAAATCAAATCAATTGAACACCGTCCCTGGCAACGGCGCCATTTTTGGTGTGTTTAAAACTCGTCATCAAAATCTACCAACCAAAACAATATTTATAACTTCACAAACTACTCTTAGTAAATAGGTAAGTAAAGGTTGGATCCCAAGGGACGGGTATTGATGTAGGATTTTCAATTGCAACTAGCTATGTCTTAGGGTGTCATAAATTGGGTTGAGATGAGATGTGGTCTAAACTAATAAAAAAGATGAATGTAAATTAAGTAAAGCAAATAAAGGGGTTCTAAACGATTGATTAAAAGCACTAGGGTATCATGGGTTTATAGGGGATTCATGGAAATAGATTATACAAACATGTTCTCAATTAGATGCAGGCACTTATTGTTGTGATGGGATCGAGTTAGTGTATGTCTTACAATCCCTAGGAGAATTTAAGTCCCAGAGCCGAGTCGTCGAGACTGTACAACACCTACAAGTCGACTTAGTCTCCCCCTATTCAACTCTATGCATGGTCTAATGAGGCTCGAGTTGGTTTATGTCTTACAAGCCTCATTGAAAAGATAAGAGATGGGTAAAAAATGCAAGGATTCATAGGCTCGCATTTCATCTAACATAACATGTGCATTGGTTGAAATCACAACAAGTAAGCAAATTAATTATGAAAACATATTAGATTAAGCATAGATTAATTCCCATGTTTGTTTCCCCTAATTTCCCATTAACCCTAGCTAAAGAACTACTCACTCATGATCAAGTTTAGCATGTTAATAAGGTTGTCAATCATACTAACAAAGCAAAACATGATGAATAAATGATGTGATTAACAATAATTAAACAAGGGTAAAACGGAATTAAACCTATGGAGATGATCCAAATAATAAAGCAAAGAATAATAGAAGTACTTGATGGTTGATGGAAGGTTGTCAATCCTCCAAATAAACCCAAATAATCTTCTAATTACCCAAATAAAACTAAGAACAATTGAGGAACTAATGAAAGATTAAGATGTGATTAATATTAAAATGTGTATTACAACTAAATTAAGATTAAATTAAGAGATGATTAAGATGATATTAAAGCTTGATTAAGAGTTGATTAAAGATTGATTAAAACTTGATGATAATCTAGGTAGTACAATGGGGTATTTATACTAAAATTAAGTACAAGGATTAGGGTTACTAAGGGCTTAAATGACTATTAAGACCCTAAGAGAAGCTTGAGGAATTGCAACTCCCGAGGGACATGCGCGGATCATGCTTGCAACTCCCACCAGGATCCGCTCGTCCTCACCTGAAGCACGGCTTGTCCTGTAAGATGATCCGCTTGGGCTGGCAGTCGGGACGCCCGGATCGTGTTCTGGTACGCTCGGATCATGCTCAGGGACGCTCGGATCGTTGCTCTGTTCTGCTCATCCTAAGCTCGGGCCCCTCGGATCGTGGCAAAGGATTCTTCTCTTGTTTGGCTCCTTAACAATCCGCGGGGATTGTGTTGGAGATACAAGGATTTTTTCATCATTGCCCATTTCACTTTATTTATTTTCTTAGGCCTCTAGTATCGGTCTCCTCTTCGATGCTTGGTCATTAGATTCAATCCATTTAGCTCCATTTTGCTCCATAAATGCAAGGTTAGCAATCCTCTGCTACCAAGGACACAAAACCTCAAAGAATATGTAAAATGGGAAACTAAATAAAAGAAATGACCCTAATATATGCTAAAAAGCATTGGAACGAGGCTACTTCGGGGACTAAATATGCTCAAATATGAGTCACATCACTAGCAATGCTTTGAAGAACTTTGTCCCTATGTTGGCTCTCCTCTAGCACTTGTTTGAAGAAGTTTTGTTGATATCCTATCATTTGGAGAACCACATTTTGAATGTCAAAGTTGGGCTCATTTTCTTGTTGTGGGTGGGTGTGAGAGTGGTTGTATTGTGGCATTTGGAATTGGTTGTAAAGTGAGTTTTGGGTGGGTGGTTGTTGTGGATATTGGATGTGGGGATTTTGGTGGGAAAATTTGGGATAGTAGTTAGGATTTTCATTGTATGAGTTCTAACGTAGGTTTATGTTGACTTGCTCATCAAACTCCCCATACCCATAGTCATACTCAAAAGATTCACCACAAACTCCATGTACCAAGTCTTGGGTCATCATCATAGCCAAGATAAAGATACAACTACAAACAAAAACGGTAAAAACGACCTTAGGAACAAGTTCCTCAAGGCTAAAGCACAATTAAAAATAGACAAACAAGTAACAACTTAATCACAAAACACCGTCCCCGGCAACGGCGCCATTTTGATGTTGTCGTTAATCCATCAAACACATTTATAATCTCAACAAATAACTAGTTAGTGGTTAAGTCGAGGTCGATCCACGGGATGGTGTGCTTTGGGTTCTAGGTCTATCTATATCAATTTATGCTAGTGTCACAATTGATTTAGGTTTGTAGTTGTGTTCTAATTTAATGAAAGCAATAAAGTAAAACAAGCAATAAATTAAAAGATTCAAACAATTGATTAAAGGTACTAGGGTGTCATGAGTTTATAGGGGAATCATGGTGAAAATCATACAAACATGTTTACATAGATGCAAGAAATTATTGTTGTAGTGGAATCGAGTTAGCTTATGTCTTACAATCCCTAAGAAGATTTGGGTCCCGGAGTCGAGTCGGTCAAGATTGTACAACATCTACAAGTCGACTTAGTTTCCTCCTAGTCACTTATATGCATGGTCTAACAAGACTCGTGTTAGTTTATATCTTACAAGTCTTGTTGAATAGATAAGAGATGTATAAATGCAAGGTTTCATAGTCTAGCATTTTATCAAACATAATATATGCATAGGTTAACACTACAACAAGCAAGAAATCTCTTAGAAACATATTAGATTAAGTATGGATCTACCCCCATGTTATAGTTCCCCTAATCTCCCATTAACCCTAGCTAGGAAACTACTCACTCATGATCATGGAAAACATGCTAACAAGGGTGTTAATTATATTAACAAGTCTAAACATGATGAATGGGTAAATCAATAATTAATTAAGCAAAGGGTAAAAGGGATTATACCAACTTAAGGATGATCCAAATATAAATCAAAGTATAATAGAAGAAAACTTGATTAATTGATGAAGAGTTGTCAATTCTCCAATAATAACCCAATTGTCTTTAATTACCCAATAAATCTTGAACAATAATTAAGAAAATGATTAATGTGAAATTTGTGGAAAGATTTAGATTAATCTATTCTAATCTACTCCTAATGAAAGCTTTGCCTCCACTAAGAGGGCTTTTGCCTACCCTAATTTAGTCTCTTGGTTATTATAAAAGACGTATTTATAGTAATAATACAAGGATTAGATTAACTAAGGGCTTAAATGACGATTAGACCCTTTTATAAGGAGATTAGAGCCTTGAAAGTCTCAGGAGGATCCCCACGTCTTGTACAGAGAGAGATGCTCGTCCTATGCTCGGGACGCTCATATTGGTCACTGAGACGCCCGGACTGGGCATGAGATGCCCGGATTGTGACCCAGCATGGTTTCTTCTTCTTTGACTGCCTCAAGATCCGTGGGGAACGTTGAGGGGTCGGGCGTACTGGGTCTTAGGTCGGGCGACTCTCTGCTCAGATCGGGCGACTTTCTGCTCAGCTTGTCTATTTGAGCTCGGATTGTAAAACGGACGTCATTTCCTCATCCGGACTCCTATTGGAGTGATTCAAAAGCCTGGACCACTTGATTTTTCGACGCCGTTTCATCTAGCATATTTTCAGAGTCAAAAAAGCAAGTCTTGCTTGATGGCTCTTTTCCAATCCGTGGGGATCTTTCATGGGTCGCGGGGATCTTTAGTCATTGCCCAATTACTTGTTTTACTGACTTAGGCCTTTAGTATTGGTCTCCTCTTTGGTGCTTGGTCATTATATGCTATCAATTTCGTTCCGCTTCACTCCATCTAGTCAAGTTAGTGCTCTTCTCTTAGAAAGGACACTAAACCTCATAGAATATGCATAGAAGGAGGCTAAAGACAAGAAACGACCCTAATACATACTAAAAAGCATATGAAATAGGCTAGTTAGGGGACTAAATATGCGCAAATAGGAGTCACATTAGCTTCCGACTCAAGAACACCTCCTTTCACCTATCTAGTGATGACTTTGCGGAACGGTTAGGTGTAGGAAAAAGGATCACCCTTACTTTTGACAAAGTGGGGAAAGAAATGAAAGCCACAAAATACATCGATCTTTACACGGGTAACCAAATTACCGACGTTAGTGCCATGAAAATAAACGATGTGGAACACCCCGTTTAGAAAATTTTCCTTCGCCTTATGACCAACCTCCTATACGGAAGAAGGGACCCTAGCAAACTCAACTCCTCGGAGGTACTACTTCTAAGCTCCTACCACAATCCATACCATGAGAGGCGTTTTTACTTTAGCCCCGTGACCATGGTATGCTTAGCATTTGAGAGGATGACCAAGTCCGACAAGTGCTCCTTTGATTGTGGCGCCCTAGTGACTAGACTAGCCAAGAACCTCTTGGGTTACGAACCGGAAGCTATTGATAGACCCATGAGTACGGAGGTGTCATACTTCGACATTTCCTAGATGAAGGTGTAGATACCTCATTTCTGCACCTTCTGCAAACCATCCTGTGATGATTGGGCCGCATGTTTGGTATACGGAACAATTTGTGACAGTTCGTAAGTTTATCGTCAAGTGATCGCTCAAACACTTGTGTCTACCTCTTAATTGTCATCTACGTGATGATACGTTCGTTTTGGCAGTAATTAGAGTACATTTGGAGTCCGGGTCAAAAATCGTCTTCCTTTTCTAATAACCGAGTCAGAATGTTCTGGAATGTTCCGGATATTTCTATTCCATATTTTCCAATCTTTTGATCTTTGGTAAAATATCTCCCGTAATATTCACACAAAATATTAAGAAAACGAGATTAATCCGCTATTCCATAATAGAAACGCGGAAATCTTTCTTCTGTAGGAGGAAACCACTGAGGAAAGGACGCAGCAAATGATGCGCCTCTTCCAAGGGACGCAGTGCCTGCTGCGCCTCTTCCTCAGTCCTTTTCTGCGTATTTATTCGTAACTTTTCGAGATTCACTTCCAAAGTTTCTTCGAAAACCCTAGTTCTTTCGTGTGATTAGTATAAATAGAGACCTTCGATCACTAATATTTCTCACGCGAGTGTCCGCCCTTCTCTTCTCCCTTTGCATTCTAGACCACGCTCTTGCTTTTTGGCGTCTACGTGCTTGAACTCTCGACCACGTAAGCTCGAATCCTTCTGCGTACCAGCCTCGTTTTGCATGACCGACCAATTTGACCAACTCCACATCAATCAACATTAATCAATCTTGTTCGTTTTCCTCCTAGAGGGCACTTTCGTTGTACATTTGAGTCGAGCATCACTAAACGTTAACTTAGTCAATCTCGCTTCGTCAAACATGTAAGTTTGAGGGTGTATAATCCTTATTTTATTATTGTTATTTATTTTGTAATCATTAATATTTACGTCGAAAATATGTTTAAAAAACCGATTTATAAAACATTGTTTTAAACCCTTTTTACGGATTTACAGGAGACAAACGTCGAGAAAGGACGCAGCAACTGTTGCGCCTCTTCGAAGGGACGCAGCACCTGCTGCGCCTCTCCCTGAGGCTGCCACAGTTCTTGCTTCCTTTATTCTTCCTTCGTCTTTTGTTCGTCTGTTTGTTTCGTTTTCTTTGTTTGTTAATTGTTCATTAACACGATAATTCTAATATGATAATTCTAACATGTAAATCTTTATTATTTCATTCATCTTTCAAAATCCCGACTTAAATCCCTTATAATCCATATTTGCGGGTTTTCGTCATTAAAATCAATTCGGGTTTTTAGAGGTTCGATTCATTAATATTGAGTCTCTGGAATTCACCATTGATATATTTTCATCTGTTTATCATCGCCGTCTTAATAACCTGTTTAACCTAATTAATTTGTTTGGTTTGTTAAATTCTTTAATTAATCCCTTATTAATGTTGTATATATTCGTTCTAATTAATTTTATTCGTGTTTTATCGTTTTTATGACTCAATCACATGTAAATAATCTGTTAATCACTTCTATCCGAGTCAATTATTCATGATCAAGCATTAAATTTACCTACGAATATTAACGAGATGCGGTTCCGGCTTCACAGCCAAAACTCAACCCAGGAACAGACGCAGCGACTACTGCGCCTCTTCTAAGGGACGCAGCTCTGCTGCGCCTATTCCCGGTTGATTGCTGTCCCTAACTCCCGTTTCTGCCTTGACCTAGTTTATTAATTACGTATCTAATTAACTATTAATCGTATTATCATCCATAATCTGTTCGTTTTCTAAAACCATCCGTTTTAAATGTATTTTCGACATAAATCAACTAATCCGATGTAATTATTGTAATTTTCCTTTATTGTATTATTATTGTATTTCTTTTATTGTATTGCTTGTATGCTTTCACATGCAATTAACCTAAATTTCTACCTAGATATTAATTGTATGTTAAATTACGTGTTAACTGACTTAGTTAATTCTCACATGCTAGGATTAATTTATTGGATGTTGCATTGCATGCATATAAACTGTCAATATATCGAGTATAGAAAACTTCCCTAATCATTAGTACATGCCGCTATCGAGACGGGCGGGATTAGGTGTTCGATCAAAAGAGCTTCCTAATACGTACCCTCTGAAGGAAAAGTAGATCTATATACTTACATATTCATATATGTTTTAATTTAATTTGTCATAAAATTAATGATTGATCTTATGCATGCAAACATTAAAACAAAATAAGGAAGAAACATTGTTCTTACAATGGGATTTTCGGTTAATAGGGCACAAGAGAGATCACCTTTCTCTCTTGTTCTTGTTCTTTCCTTTAATGGAAGAACTAAGATCCAAGTGTAGGATCTCTCCCAAAGCTTAATACCCAAGACTTAGTTCTTAATTAAAATTAATATTATAAGAACTAGTACAATATTAATCTTGTAGAAAATGACCCAAAAATATTATATAACACTTAATATTTTCGGTTTATAGGAGAGGAAGAAGGAAGCTTATTATCTCTCTAGAATTCTCATTTTAGATGAGTGAATGAATTTGTAAAACCAACAATTACTTTATTTTGTAATTAGGTAAAATATAAGAGAAAAACCAAATAGGTTTTCCTCTTGAAAACCGGATGGAGGAAGAGGGTGGAGGGAGTCAATGCATGCACTTGTTGCTCTTCACAATAAACAATAGGGTTGCATGGCTAGTCTAATAGGAACCCATTTTTCGGCACATACAATAAAATGGAACCCATTTTATTTTGTTAATTTTGTCAATATGTCACATGTCATATGTAACATAAATTTGTTATGTATTTTTAACATATTAAAAATCAACGTATTAATAAAAATACGTCATATACAAAAACTGACTTAGTAATTCATAATTACTTGTACCAAAATATTTTACCGTTTATAAATCTCAACAGTTTGTATTTATAATAATTCATTCAAATTTAATTGTTACCTTAAACAATTATTTCATCCGAGTAATGATACGATTCAATTACTCAGACCGTATCTCATTTTAATCAACTTTGATGTGATACGTAAATTTTACTTCCAAAATCGTCCGTCAATTTTCAAGTAATTTAATTAACTCGTAACGTTATACGATTAATTAAATGATCAATTAAGAGTGTTGCCCTATAGGTATGACCAAGGGGATCAACTGATCACCACCGTCGCACGATAGTAATGTCAAACTCTAGTCAGCCAATCATTACCGATATATGTTGATCAGTTGACAGTAAAAATACTTCCCAATTGTATTCTTTAAAACGAGACTTAAACATGTGATCATCATGATCAACAGTCGTGATCGCATTATTGTCGGAGGACACATATTCCAACAATATCCCACTTGTCCTCGACAAGTGTGCGTCACCAATTCTCTTGTCCTATTACTATCTCCCACTCAATGCAAGGTGTCTTTCAGGTCGTACTTGCAAGTGATCATATCGAGAGTGGTTTCCTCGATCTGGAGAATAACTGATTGACCGGATTTATCTATCATAGATACCTTCCGAGCGTGGCCACGCATTTCCAGTTCATTACTCCTCGAGTGGCCCTGAGATATTGTTATAACCCTGACTAGGGGTGGACAATTCCTATCGCACTCATTCCCTTCGACCAGCCACAACCATCATAACCCAAAATATGCCCATTTGACCCCATTTACGAAGGTCGTAGTAACACAAATCAAAGTTAATCTGAAACTGTGTCATCTTAGGTGAATAGTCTTTAGTCAAAAGAATCGACTTATTCGAATACTATAGTAGCTCTCGCCACGACCAGGCTATATAAATTTGCCAGAACTCTATAAGCGGTCATTAGGCCCGACAAAATGTTCCTAACAGTCTGCCTATGTGATCGACTAGTCATCTCACATGAATCTATGGCACTTGAACTTGCCATCAATCGCATCACACTCTAGTCACTTCGAGACGTCACCTCATACAAGTAACTATGGGCAAATACAATGTTAATCCGTGTTCACTTTAACGGGGTTCAATTGTCTCCACAACCCGTTTAGATATAACAAAGTACAAGGTGAGTTAATAATAACTCAAACGACAAATGTCGACATCACACTCGGGTAGTCAATATCATATTACAACCTTGTGATGTATATCGTAAGTGTAAACACTTATTGATTGCAATAGAAGTTTAACATGCCATGTGTCCATGTGTTCAAACTTCTTACACTTGCAATTTTATTTACATTCATGTTCTCTCTCATAGCATGAATCTTACCAAGTACACATCAAGGTTCCCGACCTTGGTTTTGGTTCTTTAACTTGAAAGAACTTCCTTATCGATTATCTCATAACGAACGAATTTGTGATGAATGATATAACTTGTACTGATCAAGTACTCCATCCACACACAATGCACTAGGTACATGTTTTGTAGAGTCTTGCAACAATTTGTCAAGATTATTAGCCTAGCACTTCTCACAAGTCCTAGCCTAATTAGGAAAGATTAGTTTTGAATAACCTCTTATTCAACTAAGTATCTTTCCAAAACTTCTTATTTCTCTTTCTTGGCTTGAAAGATTTAGGATTCTCATAAATCCTTATATGTGCTCGGATTTTCATTAATATGCGCAACCTCTTGACACACAATAGAGCATTCCATCAACCACCGAAATCGCTCATCGGATTCTACTCGAGAATTCATGACGTTTCTATTGTGGCTTACCAATGAATCATCATGCTCTTATGCATGTGATTCACTATTGGACATGTGCATGATTATTCTAATGGCGAAAACATTGGTTACTAATAATCATGAGATCAACCATTCATAGGTTCAATGAACGACCATGACTGCCAATGGTAATTCCATTTTCATCTATATGAATAACCTATGTGTATGTTGATATGATGTGTATTTCTTAATACTAATCCAATATTTCTTGTCGTAATTGGATTCATCATAATCCAAATTCATCCAGAATTGAAAACTCAAAACTTCCTCTATGAAGGAAGGTGTTAGCTTGTCATTCTTTAATGAGTGGTGAGTTGTAAACATTCAAAGGATGATAGCTCCCACTAAATTCCATGTCTTCACATGACAATTTCCTAACTCCCACTCAATTCTACATATTTCAAAATTGACTTCTCAATCGAAACTTTTCAAGAATTGAAATATAAATTGCATTGCCAAGTTATTAAGATAAAACCATATATGTTCCCATCATATCCTTTCAAAATACCTATTTCGAAGAGGTCTCATCTTAACCTTACGGAAAGAGATTTTAAATCTCTAACACACTCATGTCATAATGATGTGTAGCAATGTCATTATTCAAATATAAATAATATCTAGAACACGTCCTTCGAAATACCCTTTCGAAACGAGGTTTAACCCTTTTCATAATGAGGTTAAGCAATGACATTTGCGTGGTTAAAACTTGGTCATTGAAGATATCGGTATAATAATCTTTGCAACTCGATCATAACTAGTATGTTACTATGATTCATTTAGGCTCTTAAGTAAATCTCAAGGTTGAAACTATTGGTCAAAATTTATCATATAGAACTTAGTCAAAAACTTGTTAAGACTTTACATTATTCATTTTTCTTCCAAAACTTTCTTTTGGTCTCCTCGTGTAGTTATCTTGAGAATATACTCTTATGATTACTTCACTTGGTCTCTTTAGTCATATAGAACTAACTTGAGACCATAGATCTCATCTATTCGGTATACTATGTAAATAGATATACCTTCATTCAAATCATTATTTCTTGCGTAGATCTTCATTTACACAAGTACACAATTTTTATCTTGTCTAGTGTGTTGTGTCCTCATTTTTCTCCCACTCTATCTTTAGAATAAATACACTATAGATTCAAAGATAGCATATGAGACACAAATAATGATGTTGAAGTATAAGGAGAACTATCTCATAGATAGACTAATAGTTTTAGATTTCATATGTGTACTTGATGATTGACATACCTTTAAGAGAGTTCATAGACTCAAAATTGCTTTATAAATGATCATACACAAGCCTTAAGCATGTGGACATATAATGAAACCCGTCATTATATTTGTCTATTAGATCACTTTAAGTGAATAATCTTATGTTTCTAAGAGCAAGCATTTAAACATGAATTTTAGAACAAAAGGATAAAATGATAAAACGGGTGACTTGGGTTGCAAACCAAGTCACCATTATCCAAATACAACCCATTATCCAAAATACCTTTCCATGTCGAACACGGAAACTTAAGGTTCTAAAATCCAAAACATAATTTAAAATAAGACAATGAAAAGCAAAGCTCCATGAAAGCTATCCCTAGCTTCTTGATGGTTTCTCATGCTTGCTTTTCCTTTCCCTTGTCTTTGCTTGGTGGAGGCCTATTTACAATAAAAAGGAGATACATTATCACAACTTTGCATCATAATACCATAGTTGAATTAGAAACATAAAAGAAGGATAGTCATTTACCTACTGGAGTAATCTTTCCAGCCTTAATATCACCAAGGTATTTGGAATAATTTCTCTTCCAATGTCCCATACCATTACAATAATGGCATTTACCAAGAGGACCCTTCTTGATTTTTGAAGTGCTAGCTTCACAAGTCTTAGCTTTGGTGAATGTGGGAGCTTGCTTCTTGCCCTTCCTCCCATTCTTCTTGAACTTCCCCTTACTCTTAGTGCTTATGTTAAGCACATCCTTTGGTGGGTTCACATTTAACCCCATGTCCCTCTCGGCTTGCACAAGTAACTTGTGCAACTCCTCAAGAGACACATCCTTGTCTTGCATGTTAAAATTCACCCGGAATTGAACATATGCTTTGACTTTGGACAAGGAGTGTAGAATCCTATCTACAATGAGTTCTTTGGGGATTTCAACCTTCTGAATTTTCAAGGTCTCGACAAGCTCCATGATTTTGAGCACATGAGGGCTAACCTTTTGGCCCTCTTTGAAGTCGAGATCAAAGAATGCCGCGGCCGCCTCATATTGGACGATCCGCGGAGTTTGTGAAAACATTGTCACAAGCTTGGAGTAAATCTCATTAGCATTGCCCATTTTAAAGGCTCTCCTTTGGAGGTCCGCCTCCATCGCAAATATCAAGACATTTTTCATTGCGGCGGACACCTTTTGGTAAGCCTCATATGCTTCCCTAGTGGCGGCGGTCGACCTAGTGGTAGGTTCGGGTGGAGAGGCCTCGGTAAGGTAACGAAGCTTGTCGTCACGTTGGGCGGCCAATTTGAGTTGGGCATCCCAATCGGAGAAATTTGACCCATTCTTTTCAAGTTTACATCGATCCATGAAGGATCGGAGCCATGAAGTATTAGCGAGAGGTGTGGCGTTTGGTGTTGGTGTTGCCATTTGTTATGAGAAAAAGAAGTGGTCTATAAAACAAAATATAAGGAGTGAAACAAATGTCGTTTTAATAATAATACTCGTAAAAATGTATGATTTAAACAAGTTTTATGCATTTTTCTAGTGACCTCTACCCAACTAGATAAATGATTCCAAGACCCAAATTCATATCGACTTAGGCACGGTGGGGCCGATTCATCCTTTATCAATATAACTTGGTGGATTAACGTTTAATCGATTCTACTTTTAGAACTCTTGGTCGATAATATTACATTAACAATTATCTTTAGCCCAAAACACATCCGACAAGGGCACGGTGGGGCCGATACATCCCTTATCAAAAACTTTTGTTGAGTTCAATCCAAATTTCGAATAAATGTGTCCATGATCCAAACCCACATTAACTTGGGCACGGTGTGGCCGATACATCCCTTATCAACATGAATTCGGTGGATAGACATTTATCACCCACTTCCCCTACGTAACAAGGTTTGTACCCCGGTGGGGCCGAGCGCACTCCCTCGCGAAATAGGTTTTCATGGTTTCTACTATTTGGTAAGGCTATGTCTCAATTAATTGTTTTAGCGAGAGGTCATGTCAATTCATTATCTATCACGTTTTAAGTGAACTAAAGCGGTGAACTACGATAATTTTAATTGACACGGTCGATAAACTCGATAAAAGAAGATGCATGTTTTAGTTATGGCGATTTAGCGATGCATGTGACATAAAATAAAATGCAAGCATAAAAATAAATAAATAAATCCTAGTATGGACTTTCCTAAAATAGAAAAAAAAACTATTTAACTATTACATATTCGGAAACCAACTCCATTGGTCCCTTGAACTTCGGTTGTGACACGCATCTCGAGGTAACACCGTCTTTATGTATCGCCATTCTTGAAGAAATCCGTCTTTGGGAACTCCGGAATGAATAAAATTACATAATAAATTACATAATTTCCTATTATACATTTGTAACTAAAATAAAAAAAAATCTATTAAATTACAAAACGGTGATACGAGATCACAATAAAATTACAACCGAATCGATATTCCCATACATTTCGGGAAATACCAATTAAAATCTAAGGCCATACTAAGTGAAATTACATAATTCAAAAATCAATGAAAAATTCGAATTATAGCTAATTTTAGACCGAAAATGACATTTTTACTCATAAAATCACATTTAAATGCCATTATTGTATAATATGAACAATAAAAATCCGTAAATTTAACCAAAATATCCTAAAACATTTTAGGACCAGAAATTTTAACATGCATGAATTAATTTCGTGATATATCATAATAACACAAATTTTACAAGTTTTATATGTTAATCTTTATAACTCGGAAAAACATTTAACCGATTTGCATGCAAACAACCATGGCTCTTGATACCGATTGAAGGAAAAGTAGATCTATATACTTACATATTCATATATGTTTTAATTTAATTTGTCATAAAATTAATGATTGAACTTATGCATGCAAACATTAAAACAAAATAAGGAAGAAACATTGTTCTTAAAATGGGATTTTCGGTTAATAGGGCACAAGAGAGATCACCTTTCTCTCTTGTTCTTGTGCTTTCCTTTAATGGAAGAACTAAGATCCAAGTGTAGGATCTCTCCCAAAGCTTAATACCCAAGACTTACTTCTTAATTAAAATTAATATTATAAGAACTAGTACAATATTAATCTTGTAGAAAATGACCCAAAAATATTATATAACACTTAATATTTTCGGTTTATAGGAGAGGAAGAAGGAAGCTTATTATCTCTCTAGAATTCTCATTTTAGATGAGTGAATGAATTTGTAAAACCAACAATTACTTTATTGTGTAATTAGGTAAAATATAAGAGAAAAACCAAAGAGGTTTTCCTCTTGAAAACCGGATGGAGGAAGAGGGTGGAGGGAGCCAATGCATGCACTTGTTGCTCTTCACAATAAACAATAGGGTTGCATGGCTTGTCTAATAGGCAATCATCATGCCTTTCACTAATATAATCAACATATAATTAGCTTAATCCCCTCTTATTTTTCGGCACATACAATAAAATGGAACCCATTTTATTTTGTTAATTTTGTCAATATGTCACATGTCATATGTAACATAAATTTGTTATGTATTTTTAACATATTAAAAATCAACGTATTAATAAAAATACGTCATATACAAAAACTGACTTAGTAATTCATAATTACTTGTACCAAAATATTTTACCGTTTATAAATCTCAACAGTTTGTATTTATAATAAATCATTCAAATTTAATTGTTACCTTAAACAATTATTTCATCCGAGTAATGATACGATTCAATTACTCAGACCGTATCTCATTTTAATCAACTTTGATGTGATACGTAAATTTTACTTCCAAAATCGTCCGTCAATTTTCAAGTAATTTAATTAACTAGTAACGTTATACGATTAATTAAATGATCAATTAAGAGTGTTGCCCTATAGGTATGACCAAGGGGATCAACTGATCACCACCGTCGCACGACAGTAATGTCAAAATCTAGTCAGCCAATCATTACCGATATATGTTGATCAGTTGACAGTAAAAATACTTCCCAATTGTATTCTTTAAAACGAGACTTAAACATGTGATCATCATGATCAACAGTCGTGATCGCATTATTGTCGGAGGACACATATTCCAACACCCTCACCCCTTACTCCGGGTCTCTGTGAACATCCGTGTTTCCAATTTTCCACAATAAATTGGTGGCGACTCCACAAATGCAAACAAACAAAGAGGAAAAGCTTGCTTCACTTTTCGCCCCTGTGGGCCCGCATCCACAGTTGAGCGACTCCGCTGGGGATAATACACTTACGTGTAGCCAAAAGGGTGAAACTTGAACAAGGTTAGGGAATAGTTTGTACATGACAATTGTCGGTTTGCATAACTCGGTCTTCCTAGATCGTTTCATTCGGCCTTCCTAGGCCAACCCAACCCATTCGACCAATCGTCCCGTCTAAACGGTCCTAATTCTTATTTGGGCCTAAGGATGGATAACTATTAACGTCATCCATACCATGGTACTTACTCTTGTTTGTATCAAGGACTTTCACTACTTGAGGAAATGGACTAGGAATCGGCCTTACTCTTGTTTGGTACGAGCTTCTCTACAGACCTCGGGTTTGATTGTTCGGTATGGCAACCCACCCTTTAAAACCAAAACCCTTCTAAATGCACTCAGCATCCCGTTATAATGCTTGTATAATGTTTGTACCATATGTGATCACCGTTTCTAAACAAACCATGACGATTTTTGTAGAATCAAAATCCCTTTTAAAATGTAAAATTTTTCGAAACATAGGCCTAATATTAGCGCAAAACCAGTCGAAACTCTGTCCAATTGTCGAGTCAAAATTTGGGCCTCAAAACCCATTCAAAACCTCACTTCGAGTCCACTCCTATAACTACACAAAAGTTGACTAGGACCAACATTTTTAAACTTTGTCATTTCCTCAAAACTCACTCGACACAAGTGGCACACTCCCACTTCACGAGTCAAAACATTTCTTTTTTCGAGTAAGTGTGCTAGAATGGTCGATCGTGTTTTGATTCGTCGTCGATCTCTTATCCAGTTTCCGAGATGCTTGAAACAAGCGACGTGAACCACAACCAACTCCAAAATGGTAATGATCAAATCCTAGCCGCGCTAGATCGTCTCCAAGTCACTCAAGACCAAGTGTATGATCGCCTTGACACAATCGAGGGTCGAATATATGTCGTGGAAACAAGGATGCCTCCTTGAGAAAGTGAAGTGTCTGATGAATTTGTGAATAACTTCGGGGACAAAAACCCTCCCATAGGTATGACTACAGCTGAGAAACGGCTCCAATGCTTGGAGGAACAATTGATGTATCTCAAAGGGGATGAAATTTATAGGGAAAACAATCGCAAATATGAAGCCGTGAGTTCCAAGTTGCCAACCAACTTCAAGGGGAATGAAAACCCTTTGAACCATATCCGTGCTTTCAAGGATTACATGTCTATCAAAGGCATTAAATCCGAGATGTTCTTAAGGATCTTTCCTTCATCTCTTGACACCATCCCAAAACAATGGTTCTATTCTCTAGAGCACAAGAAAATTGCTACCTGGGACGATGCCGCAATTGAGTTCGCCAAGGAATATGCAGATAATGCTGAAATCCAAGTCAACATGCGCACTTTAGAGATTCTTACACAAAATGACAAATAAGGTTTCACCGACTTCCTAAGTAGGTGGAGGAAGACTAGTACTCAACTTGTTAAACGTCCAGACGAAGCTACCCTCGTGGAGAAATTCGTGGACAACCTAAAGCCCATCTATGCAAGTAATTTGAGGTACCAAAACATTAAGACCTTCAAAGACTTAACCATACTAGGAACATGGATCGAAGATGACATCCGTAAAGGGCTCTTGTCCAAAACGGTAGGCCGTGGATATCAAGGCTCAACAAGACATTCTTACGCCTCTACTGGCAAAACCGATGATGTTAACCTTCTCGAGCCTTCTAAGAAGAGTACCCCACCAAGAAAATTCACAAATATTGGGGACACATATTCGAATGCTCTAAAAAGGTTGATGAAACTGGGTAAACTTCAACCCATAGGCCCTACACCCGAACCAGAAAAGAAATCCAAGTTCTGGGATGAGAATTCGTACTGCGAATACCATAGAGGTAAGGGACGTGATACAGAGAAATGCTACAAACTAAAAAATGTACTTCAAGACATGATTGAAGACGGGCGCCTACCAATACCGCCTGGAGGTAAGCCTAACAAAACTCAGAATCCTCTTGGAATTCTAGTGATCACAAGTGAAGAATCTACCATAGATTGTTCACACCTCATTTCTCCAGTCGATGATGAAATTCATCTAATGGAGAACGAAGGGAACTACTCTACCATTTCCCCAACCATCACCGATTTCATTGCATGGGCAAAAAGTGTAAATAGGCAAGTCATGGAACTAGAGAGTATAGTGGCAACCCTACGTAATCCCAACACAACACCTAAAGAACGTGCACCACTAGTCTTTTCTTAAAACACTACGATGCAAGTAGTAGTAGCCATGGTTGATGAACTAGTCGACCAAATTATCCAATTGGAGGCCGAAATCATAAGAATAAAGGAACTTTCTACTGTCAATGGAATATGGGTCGATGATGATGAAGATGAGTATCTCATTGAACACTACCTAGTCAAAATCAGTGAGCAAATAGTCCAAAATTGTGAAGATCAAGATGTAGACCACCTTACTCGTTCGGGACACCCATACCAAAACACTTCTCAAAATGGTCCCAAAGCGAATGGTCCAACCAATGTGGCACACCAAATGATAATGAAGATGGCTCTACTGACCATTTGCTAAATCAACTACAGAAGACAAAGGCTGATCTTTCAGTCTGGCAACTAGTGGCAAGCTCATTCCCACATCGCCAAGCTTTACTGCAAGCCTTGGCCAAACTAAATGTGGCACATAACTCCACACCCGATGACGTAGTCAACTTGGTCTTCCAAGAATCACCAAAGCTAAGTAATCCTATTACTTTCTCAGATGAAGATTTGCCACCCTTTGGTGCTGGTCATAACTTGGCTCTTTATATCACTGTCATTTGCTTAAAGAAGAATGTGCCAATGACTTTGGTAGATGATGGCTCCGCAGTCAATGTCATACCCTTGAAAACGGCATAAAAATTGGGCATGAAAGAGTTGGATTGGACCCCTACCAACCAAGGTGTTCGCGCATATGATGGTACACGACGAAAGGTAGTAGGACTTGTTAACCTAACCATATCCACATGGCCGATTGAGCGAAAGGTTAACTTCCAAATAGTGGACATTGAAGCATCCTTTAACATACTTCTGGGAAGACCTTGGATTCATGCTTCTAAAGCGGTAACATCCACCCTCCATCAGAAGATCAAGATCCCACTAAATGGTAAAGTGGTGTTGATCACTTCGTCACCCATCAAGGCAATAATCGAAAAGAAGTCAAGTAATCAAGTCCTTGCGGATCCAGTATATGAACTTGGGGGCTTCCATAGCATAAATGTCATAGAAAGTGAGTTGGCACCCTTATACTTCAATCCCTACTCTAATTTAGTGGTCAACCACATGCTCAAATCCCAGGGATACTTCCCTGGAATGCCTTTAAATCCTATTCGAAGAAATACCTTTGCACCTTACAAAGAAGGCAACTCACAAAGAATACCACTTGGAATAGGATACAAACCCACTAAAGAGGAAGTTCTCGAGATGCTCGCTCAAGTTCAAAACCGTAAGAATTTGGGAATCCAAATCCGACCCTACCTCCCTACCCTAAATGGATACTTCGTTAGGGAAGGAAGTCAAGATGTCTTTCACGGATTTCCCGAACCTTGGCACTATCTAGAAAGGAAGCTAGCCGGAATCGAGATCTTTCACGATTGCTACTTCATTCCTCCAGAAACGGTTCCTACCGTCAAGACCCGTCAAGCACCTTGCTTAGACGAACAAGCTGTTATTCTACTATTTGGGGAAGATCGATTTGTTAGAGCCGCGCAGAAGAGATCATTACCATGATACTTCAAGACGATCACTTTAACCCTACCGCGTTAATCACAGAAACCAACACCGATCAGCAGAAAGGATGGAGAAAGTCGATCAAGTGGACAAACAATCAAGGAAGACTTTTCAAGCTCACCACTGGAGAAGGAGAGATGTTCAAAGGAGAACTAGAAGACGATGAATTCGAGTCGAGTCGAGTCGGAGTCAGAGTCTCCTCCTGTCGTCATTCCCACTCCCCTTGTTTCTCCAAGCTTAGCATCAAGTAGTAACAGTAGTTCGGGAAATGTCTCAACGGCTGTCCCTTTACCGCCACTGACTACATATCAGATGGCTTCTTTTTTTCAACTTTTCTCAAACTTTAATATGAATAAATCAGGTTCTGCTTACTCTTCGTGTTATTTTGAATGCAATTCTGTTTACGATGATACTGAAGATGACCCAGACCCAGACTCGATCGAGATACCTCCCTACATAGCCAAAGAAATACTACAAGAGGGGGAAGGGGGACCAGTAATAGAAAACACTGAACCCATCAACGTAGGAACCGAACTAGAACCCCAAGAACTTAGGATAGGGACGACCTTGAGCCCTACCGAAAGGGCCAGTTTCATAGACCTCCTGCACGAGTTCAAAGACGTTTTTGCTTGGTCCTACAAAGACATGCCATGGATCGACATGGACATCGCAGAGCATAGAATCCCAATCAAACCGGGTTTTAAACCCGTGAAACAGAAGTTTCGTCGAATGAGGACAGAATGGGCTCTCAAGATCAAAGAAGAAGTCAATAAACAGTTCAAAGCCAAGTTCATCAAAGTTTCCGAGTACTCAGACTGGGTAGCTAACATAGTACCCGTACCCAAAAAGGATGGGAGAATCCGTGTTTGTGTTGATTTTAGAGACTTAAACAAAGCGAGTCCTAAGGATGACTTTCCTCTACCACATATCGACATATTGGTGGACAATACAGCAGATCACGCGTTACTATCCTTCATGGATGGATATGCAGGATATAACCAGATCAAGATGGCCAAAGAAGATATGCATAAGACCGCCTTCGTCACTCAATGGGGAACCTATTGCTACACGGTTATGCCGTTTGGGTTAATTAATGCCAGAGCTGCATACCAACACACCGCAACTACACTCTTACATGACATGATGTATAAAGAAGTTGAGGTATACGTAGATGACATGATAGAGAGGGGCACATTGCGAACCTTTGCAAATTCTTCTCAAGGCTACGAAAGTACAACATGAGGCTCAATCCTTAAAAATGCGCATTTGGAGTAACATCTGGTAAACTCCTGGGATACGTTGTTAGCCAACGAGGAATAGAAATAGACCCTTCTAAGATCAAAGCTCTAATCGAAATGCCGCAACCTCAAACGGAGAAAGACGTTAGAGGATTCCTAGGCAAGGTGCAATACATAAGTCGATTCATATCGAAACTCACCATGATCTGTGAAGTGTGAACCTATCTTCAAGAAGTTAAAGAAAACAGATCACACCATGTGGGATGATGACTGTCAGAAGGCTTTTGACTGAATCAAGGAGATACTAGCCAAACCACCAGTGCTCATGCCACCTCAACGAGATCAACCTCTTGGTTTATATCTCACGGTAACTGAAACTCCATGGGCGCCATGCTAGCTCAAACCGTAGGAAAAGAAGAAAGAGCTATCTACTACCTTAGTAAGAAGTTCTTGGAGTACGAGTGCAAATACACATCACTCGAGAAGACATGCCTCGCTCTTGTGTGTGCAACGAAGAAGCTACGCCATTACATGCTTAGCTACTCCGTCAAAATATACTCCAAAATGGATCTTGTCAAATACCTCTTCGAGAAACCCGTTCTCAATGGACGCTTAGCAAGATGGACTTTGATGCTCTCAGAGTTCGATCTCAAGTATGTACCTCTAAAAGTTATAAAGGGGCGTGCCGTTGCCGAATTCTTCGCAGAAAATTCCATTAATGATACACAAACGATAGACACCTGGTCGTTTTCGGATGAGGATATACTCCAAACCGATGTAGACTCCTGGGACCTTTATTTTGATGGAGCATCGAACTTAAGAGGATTTGGAATAGGAGTGTTGCTCATTTCTCCTGAAGGCGAGCATACACCAATATCTGGCAAACTCAACATCGAGGTGACAAATAACGCTGCAGAATACGAGGCTTGTCTCATCAGATTGCAAGCAGCAGTAGGTTTAGGCTTCAAGAATCTTTGAGTGCATGGGGATTCATCTTTGATCATCAACCAAATTACGGGATCTTGGAAAATCCGAAGTGAAAGCTTAGCACCTTATCAAGCCAGAATAGACCAAATTGCCCAATTCTTCGATCAAGTAACCTACCTACACCTATCTCGAGAGGAGAATAAATTTGCAGATGCTCTTGCAAAACTTGCATCTTTGATTAATATGCCGGATATCATGGTAGAAATGCCTTTATATATCGAACGACGGTCAGAGCCAGCTTATGTGCACCAAATCACCGATGAAGAGGAAATCACAGAGGAACCTTGGTTCCAAGCGATCCTAAACTTCAAACTAAACGGCACCTATCCACCGGATATAGACAAAAGGGGACAACACGCTATACGCTTACTAGCTTCCCAATACGTTCTCATGCAAGGAGAGTTACACAAAAGAACACCTCTTGGTGTAATCCTACGCTGTCTTGATCATTCGCAGGCACGGAAAGTGATGGAAGAAGTTCATGATGGAGAATGTGGCCCTCACATGAGTGGACCCATGATGGCAAAGAAAATCACACGTTTGGGGTATTATTGGACCACAATGGAATCCGATTGCATCAAATATGTAAGACATTGCCACAATTGCCAAATCTTCGGGAATGTGCAACATGTCCCTCCTTCATTACTTTACACCATGACATCTCCCTGGTCATTCTCTACTTGGGGAATCGACATCATCGGAAATATCACTCCAGCCGGAACAGGAGGTCACTGTTTCATCCTAGTAGCAATCGATTATTTCACCAAGTGGGTAGAAGCGGCTTCCTACACCAGTCTTACGGCTAAGAACGTGGCAAAGTTCATACAAACCAACATCATCTGTCGATACGGTTACCCATATGAGATCATCAGTGACAATGGATCACATTTCCAAGCTGAGACTGAGCAATTGCTAGCCAAGTATAAAATCAAGCATCACCACTCCTTGCCATATAGACCACAAACTAATGGCGCGGTAGAGGCGGCAAACAAAAATGTTCTCACAATTATCAAGTAAATGATTGACAACTATCGAGATTGGCCAAAAAAGATACCTTTTGCTTTATGGGGATACCGTACATCTGTTAGGACGCCCACTGGGGCCACCCCTTTCTATTTGACCTACGGCATGGAAGTTGTACAACCAGTCGAGCTAGAAATACCATCCTTGCGTATTTTACTCGAAAGTCAAATCCCAGAAGCCGATTGGAAGAGGAATAGATATGAAGAACTCATCCTCCTGGATGAACGAAGATTGCGTGCATTACATAATGTGCAAACATATCAGGCATGTATCAAACGAGCCTTCAACAAAAGGGTTAAGCCAAGGAACATCAAAGAAGGAGACTTGGTCCTCAAATCAATTAGAGCTCTTTTACCTGTCGATCCACGAGGAAAATTCAAACCCAATTAGGCCGGGCCATTTCTAGTCAAGTCTATACTTCCAGGGGGTGCGGTTAGGATCACAGACTTAAATGGGAATGAATTTGCCAACCCGACAAACCTCGACCAACTGAAATGTTACTATGCCTAGAGTAGGAGCAAAAACGCGCCTCGCGTAACCTCACGTGTCGCTCTTGTGGCACGAAATAAACGGCCCCTGGCCAAGCTGAAATAAGCTAATGTCATCTTGCTCTTCAATTTTGACAATTTGTCATCCTCATATCATCAAATAAACTGAAATGCATTTTAGGAGTAAGTGAAAGCTCATGCTTATTTTCTAGTTCACTACAAGCTCTTGCTTTGAAAAATTATTATTTTACATTTACTTGAACTACGCGCAAGGGTTTGATTTCATTTTTTAAATGAATACGTAGGCAATCCTTCACAGGATACAACCCATTATTTATTTTAAATTTAAATAGAAGGACATTTGCAAATGCATTTGGAATTCGACAAGAATAATGATAGAAAATCGTAACGGTTTCATAACCAATCAACCTCTTTTATTCCATGCCTTTTAAATAATAATATGCCACATAATATAAAAAATAAAAATAGGCTAGGATTCTAAAAACCCCACCTTCTTATTACAATAATAATAATAATAATAATAATAATAATAAAATAATAATAATAATAATAATAATAATAATAATAATAATAATAAATAATAATAAAGACTTAGGCTATTCTTCCATTTTCCCTTTGCCTTTGTTATTTTTATCATATTTCTTGTCCCGACCTCGAGCCGGACGTTCTTGCGCCACTTTAGACCTAATCACCAATGGTCTCTCTCGTGATCTAGCCATGCCATTCTTGTCAACCACCATCTCGACGGCAGGAGAAGTCTTCGGTTTCTTCGAAAGATGAACAACTCGAAACCCGGCTTCTTCCTCTCCCTCAGTCAGATGCTTCTCTTTCTCCTTTTCTACGTCACGAACCTTGTAGTCAACAGGCTCGCGTTTCCTCAATCTCTCGCGCTCCTCCGGAGTAGTAGCTTTCCTCCACCGCAGATAGGAATCCGACACCCATAGAGCACTAACAGAAGAGTTCAAGAACCACTTATTTCTTTGAGCCCATTTGATGGCCCATTCCCTTCGACTCTCAGTAGTAAGCGCCACGGCAGTCTGCGGGATAGTGTCAAGCTTCGAATCATCTGCTTTAATCAAACCTGCCTCATCAATCTCTCCGGGAAGATGCATATCATAAACTCTAAGCCAGGAATGCGCACAGACCGGGTAGGATCCAAGGATGATACTCCAGTGACAGATTTAAGATGCCACCATGGTACGATCCACCTAATCAAGGGGACATCATCACTCTTTAGGGGTCGTTTGGTTCAAAGTATAGGAATAGATTGGAATGGATTGTGACTCCATATAGGTATGGAGTTAGAACCCCATATTTACTCATATGTGTTTGGCATGATAAGGAATGGATATATTAGTAGTAACAAGGTGGAATGGAGTTAATCGAAACTTGAGTATATAGATGGGTACCCAAAAATCGATTGGAAAAAAAATCCAAAAAAAAAAACTAAAAAAAGGAAAAAAAAAAAAAGAAAAAAAAAAAAAAGAAAAAAAAAAAAAAAAATTCCAAAAATTCCAAAAAAGAAGAAAAAAACCCCCTTAAAAAAAGTTATTTTCCCAAAATAATGGGACTTCCCAGATGAAGTCCACCATGTCAGCCTCGTCCTCATCACATTAACCCCAACAAGATCTCATTAACTAGGGGCTCGATCAATCGAAGACGCTCCATAAGCCGACCTACCCAAAAATCGGCTAATTAGAAAAAAAAAAAAAAAACGAAAAAAACGAAAAACGAAAAAAAAAAACGAAAAAAAAAAAAAAAAAAAAAAAAAAAAAAAAAAAAAAAAAAAAAAAAAAAAGAAAAAAAATTCTTTTCAACATGCCTTCCCGATAGGAATCATATTGGCTTTCCCCGTAGTAACCAAAAGATCTCCAAATGCCCTTCGCTCCTGGCAACATTTGCTCAAGAGATAGAGGATCACCTCTCAAATCGATCAATGAAGTCCAATATTCGCACTCCCTTTGAGGTCACAAGACGGTCCACCTCAGCTCTTGTCAACCCAAGCAAATCCCTAAACTTGTTCTTATATCCCTGGGAAGTAGAGGAAATAGCAGGCAAATGTTCCGAGTCCCAACCACCAATCGCAGCAATTTCTTCGGGAAATGGGCAAATGTCGCCTCCGGGGAAGGCAACATCTAGGAACGGTTTGACCACCTTGATCAACTTCAAGCTCAAAAGTGATCCAAAATTATAAGCACCCATGTCGTGTTTCTCCACATTAGAGAACTCATTTGTCCATTCTTTTAGACGAATTTCGAGAGTATTTATGATGTATGCTGATTTTGAGAGCTTTATGTAATAAGACGAAGGAAAGACGGAAGAATTAGGTGAATAAGACCTCCCTCGACGTCTCTATTTATACTAAAAGTTGTTTCCTGAAATCCGTCAGGACGGATACACTGGGGAACAGGCGCAGCACTTGTTGCGCCTCTTCAAAGGGACGGATCTCTTGCTGCGCCTCTTCCTCAGCCTTCTTTCTGTGTTTTTCCGCGTTGGATCTTTCCTAATTCCTCAAATAATAATTTCCTAATCATACGGGTTATTATTTTTGTAAATCCGTCAAATTGCCATGTTTCGTGTTTCCTAATTCCACGGGCATGCATTTCGATGCGATATTGACATTTTCGTCATCTTAGCACGCTTATCCATTTCCTTTTTTTAATTTTCTTTTGAGGAATCATTTCGCCAATTTAATTTATTCATTTTCAAACTTATACATTTCTTTTTAATTTTCATTTTTGGGAATCATTTCACTCCCGTTCCATATTATATTTCAAACTTATATGTTTCTATTTTTTCCTTTTTTTAGGGTGTAACCCTCCCTACCGTCCGGTCATTTCCGGCAAATTTTTTGCATTTTTTGTTTTGCGCTAATTTAGGCCATGTGTAAAAATGTATGTTCTATGTGATTTCTGTGTAAATTTCGGCAGCATGACGGCATAAGCCGTCATCTACCAAACCTGTTCAAAGCTAACCTGCAGGTACAAACAAAGCAACCCATCATATATTACAACCAAGAGAGGATATGTACACCAAACTGGGGGCTCGAGCCCCAAAACAAAATCCGAATGTCCAAAATATAGGTCCTAAAAATGTACAAAATGTGCAAAATTCAGCCGAAGACAAAAGAAACAACAAGCAAACTACTGCTGGTCGCCGCCTAGCTCAGCAACTCTCGCCTCGAGAGCAGCAACCTCGGCGTCATGGACCTCGAGCTCCCTCAGCAGACGAGCTATCTCCTCCCAGGACTGGGCAAGCTCTCGCTCCAGCTCACGCTCCCTATGCAAACGGTAAGAATTGGCTCATGTCAATCATTTCAAACATAAAGAAAGTAGGAAAATTCGAAAAACGAAGTAAACGGAAGGTTCATACCTGACGTCCTCGACCGCCGACAAGTGCCTCGACGACAGTAGGTCGTAGCCGATTGGCTACCCTCCACAAAGCCACGAACCGGGATGGCGCAACCTGCATTTCGAAAGAAGAGATTCTTAAACGATTGGACAAACTCAAGCAAATGTGTTCTTACACAAAATTATACAAGTTAGGAGACTCACCCTCCGAATCAGATGCTGCCACTCGTCCAAGCCAGCATCGCGCACCACCGCATCAAAGTCGCGAAACTCGGAGATCATCGTCATCCGCGTCCCGTCAGTGTACTCAAGGGTCTCGGGGTACTCTAGGGGCTCGATGCCCGCCGCCTCGACCTCCTACAAAGTCAAATGATTTCCATTAACCGATGATCATTCATCGTATTCTCAAAATGATCAAAAGTAAGAGTAAAACACTTACCACGACCGGCAAGTACGCCAGCCTCCCGTAGAGGAACGCCGAGTAGTCCTCACCAGGAAGAAGGAGATCGTCACCACCAACGCCTGCCAGGTCAGCCTCTCTCTCAGCCTCAGAAGGCTCCCTGAACATCGTCCGAGGAGGATCGATGGGAACCGTCAAGACATCCCGAGAGCACTGACAAATCAATCACTCACCCAAGTACCACACAGGACCCATCGACGTCCAAAGCAGCAACCGGCTCGAGCTCCTAGGTCGAAGGACCTCAGCCACAAAGGGAGGAGCGCCAGTGTAGTCCACCCAAGTCCTGGGCACCCACTAGGAAAATCAATTGAAGGGTCATTCTTATGATCAGTTCTAAAAAGTAAAGAAGAAAGATAAACAACGCAAGGTGAAATACTCACGCCGTCCAACTGAAGAGCGTTTACCTCCCGTCGACAGACGTCGTGAAAGGAACGCCGACTCCTCATACGGCACATCACCCAATCCCTCACAACGGGATAAGCCCTCTCCACCGGCTCCGTCCTCTTGGGCGCGAGGCTCGGAAAGTAGGAGTACACCAACGCCTGTAAAACAAGATAATCAATAACGATCTTTCGTGATTCGATAAGAAAAGGAAATGATCTTTCATGAAATGAAATGAAGGATCATACCTCCAACAACAGTCAAGGGCCAACAGCGGCAGGAGAAGTCCCCTTCTCCATCAACTCTGGACGAACCATGGCCCTCATAAAGAGAATGAGGACCGCAAAACCAGCAGTGACCCAGTCCCAACGGTCTAGGTCGCTCGGGTAAAAAAGAAAGGGAAGGAGCTTCGTCGATAGCCTCTCTCCCAAGTCTCCGAGGTAGATTGAAGACAGGAACCACCAGAGCCACAAGCGGACTCTCTGCTCTGCAGTACAGGGAGGAGGAGCCGTCTCCCTCCCCTCGATCACCACCAACGTCGTGGTCTTCCCCGCAAAATAGTCCCGGACATAAGAACTAGGCACCAACCCGGGTACCGCAGCAGCCTTCGGCATCAAGTTCCAGCCGATCAATCTGCTAGCCTCAGCCGAGTCTACCCTCATGGCTGTCTCCGGCCACTCCACCACCTCAGTCCCACACGGCAAACAAGAAATCATGCCGTAATCCTCCAACGTTACCCCCACCTCGCTAAAAAGCATGTGAAATGTGGAGGTCGTGTCCCAAAATCGATCCAAGAAAGCTCGGACTAGGCTGAGATTAGCCTGAAGCTTCCTCCTCGTGATATCCCTCCAAGCATGCGCCCAAGCACCGAACGCTCCCCGCTCGATGATGGCTCGCTCCTTAGCAGACAGCCTCTCGTAGCACCCCATCGCCGTCGTGTAGCCCGAGAACGATCTGATGTTCCCGACCTCCTATTTGGATTCGAAACAAAAGTTATCTTTAGCTTGAATTAAGAAGAAAAGGAATAACAAAAAGAAATGAAAGAAGATGAGTGAAGAGTGATGAATTCGATTTACCAAGCTCTTCACCATCCTGTAGGACAGGTGACCCTCTGCAGCCCAATGTAGGTGCATGGTGTCCCAAGTCTCAGCCCACGCAGTTGCTCCCCTTAGCTGGCGACCACCCCATCCAACATTGGCCCATCTCGGGGCCTCCTCCTCCTCAAGAACCTCCTCCTCAAGGACCTCGTCCTCAGCAGCCGTCACCGCGGCGGTAAAAGCCGACTCTAACGCCTCCTTAAGCGAACGATAAGGGTCAATAGCAGTATCCACGTCCATGGGAGCTCTCCCTGACGTAGAAGCCTCATCACCTACAAAATTGAAGTGAATTTGGGCCGCGTCAAATGACGACAAGCCTTAATTAGGGGATTTTCGAGTTTTCGGAGCTCCGAAATCGCTCTTTTCTCGCCATCTTTGGCCATTTTCCCACAAAACCGACCACTCATGTGGTAATTTGGGTCAAGTCAAGCCTAAATTGAAGCCTAGTCATGGGTTCGAGTCGGAATTTCGACAGCATTTCGTTATAACGGCGATTATGCCCTAAAAAAGTATCCTGAAAAAGCCGTCGTAAATCAAAATTCCGAGATGATAGGAAGTTTACCCATCATACAAGGATTCCAAATATCAAGTTTCGTCACAAATGGGTAATCCTAAGGCTATTTTCGAAGCGATTTACGGTTTAGCTGTGTGACCGCCTCAATTTCACTCAAATGCTCAAAACTCAACGAAAATTCGAAACAAATACATGGTTATGATCCTTATACTACCAGTTAGCCATTTACAAGGTCAATTTTGCAAGGCAAAATCATTTGGGGGA
This sequence comes from Silene latifolia, assembly GCF_048544455.1. NCBI lineage: Eukaryota > Viridiplantae > Streptophyta > Magnoliopsida > Caryophyllales > Caryophyllaceae > Silene > Silene latifolia. The sequence goes on along the minus strand of NW_027413206.1, from coordinate 29,262 downwards.
AAAGCCCCAAATTTTCGACATAATTAGGGTTGAAAACCCTGATTTTGTCGATCCAATTTGATCAATTATAGAAGATTAATGAAAAATAATACACATACCTCGATTATTCATGGCAAATGCAAGATTTTGATCAAATTTAGACGAGAAATGGTTGGAATTTGAGAGAGAAATGAATGATTTTGTGTTTCGAAATAATGAAACAAAACCCCTGTTTCATCAAGGTTTTACTCAGGAATGCCACGCCCAGGAAAAGACGCAGCAGGTGTTGCGCCTCTTCCAAGGGACGCAGCTCTTGCTGCGCCTCTTCCTCAGTTTTCCTCCATATGAATTTTTGAAGATTCGTTATAAGTTTGTTATTCGTGGGCCCATCTTTGGTGCGCCTCTTCCTCGATGTCATATCACATATTTGGTCCGTTTGACATTTATTCTTCGCCCGGACCCGAATTTCCAAACCAACTACAAACTGTCGCCATATTTTTACCAAGACCTTGCTTGTCACAACGAGCGAATATTCTCTGACGGGTGTTTCGACACGCCTCTATTATGTTCCCCCAGCGAGAGTTCACGACAGACAATCGTCCTTCTCGAGACATGGAGATCAGTTCCCGATTATGTTCCCCCAGCGAGAGTTCACGGATAGGCAATCGTCCCCCTCGAGACATGGAGATCAACATCGACCCCAAGCTCTTCCGATGTTTGTTTGAAGCCGACCCAAGTAGATTTCTCCTAGCAGTTCCTGACTACGTCCTGCTGCCTCCTCCCAATATCGCGTTTTGTTTCCTCTGGACTTTCAAGGAATTTCAGGTATGACCTCTTTTTATGGCTGGCGAGCCTCCTTACGTAGTATAATAGACTTTAAACGACCCTCCCCAATAGTCGAGAGACTCTAAAATGTTCCCGAAGACAGGTCTTTGGCTCGACCACCCCAATTTAATCAATCTTATTCGTCGCCTCGCGTCACCAAAGTCGTCAATCTCGGTTGTAATCTTCGATTGACTTAATGATGGCTATACTTTGACTTTCACCTTATCGAAGCCTCGGTCAAAGTGGGGGCTCTTTGAGATACCTAATTCTAATATTTCTAACGCACCTTCCGCAAACCACCCGGTAATGATTGGGCCGCATGTTTGGTATACGGTTAACGATTTGTGACTTTTTAATCCCTTATTAATCTTGTAAAGTTTATCGTCAAGTGATCGCTCAAAAACATGTGTGTACCTCTCAACTGTCATCTACATGCCGATACGGTCGTTTTGGCAGTAATTAGAGTACATTTGGAGTCCGGGTAAAAAACCGTCTTCCTTTTCTAATAACCGAGTTAGAATGTTCTTTCTTTTGGAATGTTCCCTAAATATATTTCTATTCCATATTTTCCAATCTTTTGATCTTTGGTAAAATATCTCCCGTAATATTCACACAAAATATTAAGGAAATGGGATTAATCCGCTATTCCATAATAGAAACGCGGAAATCTTTCTTCCGCAGGAGGAAACCATGTTTTGGAGGAAAGGACGCACGGACTTATACATAAATGCCGCGCCTCTTCCAAGGGACGGGAGGGGAACTAATCCCGCAACCCTTTCCGACCCTCCTAGGACTTCTCCACGCGCCTCTTCCTCGCACTCCTTTTCTCTTTCGTATTTTTCGTATCTTTTTTAGATTCACTTCCAAAGTTTCTCCAAAAACCCTAGTTCTTTCATGTGATTATTATAAATAGAACCTTCGGTCTCTCATATTTCTCACGCGAGTGTCCGCCCTTCTCTTCTCCCTTTGCATTCTAGACCATGCTCTTGCTTTTTGGCGTCTACGTGCTTGAACTCTCGACCACGTAAGCTCGGATCCTTCTGAGTACCAGCCTCGTTTTGCATGACCGACCAATTTGACCAACTCCACATCAATCAACATTAATCAATCTTATTCGTTTTCCTCTAAGAGGCCACTTTCGTCGTACATTCGAGTCGAGCATCACTAAACATTAACTTAGTCAATCTCGCTTCGTCAAACATGTAAGTCTGCCTTAAATGAGATACTTGAGTAATTAAATTGGTGTATAATCCTTATTTTATTATTGTTATTTATTTTTGTAATCATTAATGTAAGATTTACGTCGAAAATACATTTAAAAAACCGATTTATAAAACATTGTTTTAAACCTTTTTTACGGATTTACATGAGATAAACGTTGAGAAAGGACGCAATTATTTAGCCAATCGTGTATTGTAAAGAACAACACTTGCATGCGCCTTTTACCTAATAAGGGACGCAAAAATTAGTATTCTAGACCCTCTCTACTTCTCCCTCCATGCGCCTCTTCTAGTTCTTGAGGCCGCCAGAGATCCTCTACTTGCTTCTTCTTTCTTCTTCCTTCGTCTTTTGTTCGTCCGTATTTAATTTTATGACAAATTTGTTTCGTTTTCTTTGTTTGTTCATTGTTCATTAACACGATAATTCTAATATGATAATTCTACCATGTAAATCTTTATTATTTAATTCATCTTTCAAAATCCCGACATAAATCCCTTATAATCCATATTTGATATGTTGTCACATATATTATTTTGAATTTTCGTCATTAAAATCAATTCGGGTTTTTAGAGGTTCGATTCATTAATATTGAGTCTCTGGAATTCACCATTGATATATTTTCATCTGTTTATCATCGCCGTCTTAATAACCTGTTTAACCTAATTAATTTGTTTTATTTGTTTAATTCTTTAATTAATCCCTTATTAATCTTGTATATATTCGTTCTAATTAATTTTATCCGTGTTTTATCGTTTTTATGAGTCAATCACATCTAAATAATTTGTTAATCACTTCTATCCGAGTCAATTATTCGTGATCAAGCATTAAATTTACCTACGAATATTAACGAGATGCGATTCGGTTGTAATTTTTATTGTGATCTCGTATCACCGTTTTGTAGTTACAAATGTATAATAGGAAATTAACTCAACCCGGAGAAGAATGAAGATACATAAAGACGGTGTTACCTCGGATTCAAGGGACCAATGCGCCTCTTCAAGGGACGCAACTTTTATGTCACATGTTGCGCCTCTTCCCGGTTGATTTCTGTCCCTGAACTCCCGTGTCTTCCTTGACCTAGTTTATTAATTACGTATTTAATTTACTATTAATCGTATTATCATCCATAATCTGGTTGTTTATTCATTCTTTTCTAAAACCATCCGTTTTAAATGTATTTTCGACATAAATCAACTAATCCAATGTAATTATTGTAATTTTCCTTTATTGTATTTCTTTTATTGTATTGCTTGTATGCTTTCACATGCAATTAACCTAAATATCTACCTCGACATTAATTGTATGTTAAATTACGTGTTAACCGACTTAGTTAATTCTCACATGCTAGGATTAATTTATTGGATGTTGCATTGCATGCATATAAACCGTCAATATATCGAGTATAGATAACTACCCTAATCAATATTAGAGGCCGCTATCGAGGCGGGCGGGATTAGGTGTTCCATCAAAAGAGCTTCCTAATACGTATCCTCACCCCTTACTCCAGATATTTGTGAACATCCGTGTTCATTGGCATCCACGTGAGTCATTCTAGACATAGAATGCTAAGGGTAACGAGTGCTTAGTGTTCATCTCATTACTTTGTGTCTTGACATGACACGAGGTATTCGAACGGTTTCCAATTTTCCACAATAAATTGGTGGGGACTCCACAAATGCAAAACAAACAAAGTGGAAAAGCTTGCTTCGCTCTCTTAAAGGAATTCAATCACCAAGAACCCCGTGGATAGTTCCCGCGTCCAACATCATTAAGGGCATGTTTTGGGTTGTGGATAGGAAAGACAAAAAGGGGTACTCGTGGAGGGTGAACACGGACTTATACATAAAGCTTCCCGCAAACGGGATATTTCCCGAAACCTATCACCTACCCGAGCTAGCACCACCTCGTCCTCCGGCCCGATCCTACCTCGTTCCTGAAAATCTTACTTACACCCTTGATGGTGAAGGGGTACAGGGGAACTAATCCCGCAACTCCTTTCCGACCCTCCTAGGACTTCTCCACACACCTCATTGTCCTTCTATGTGCCCATGCCCTTGTCGCCCTTTGATCGCCCTAGACACTCCACTTACTCTCTGTCTTCTTCTTTCATGCGCGAACCTTTGCCACACCATGACCCTCCCCAACACTCCATGCACATTCCATCATTCACCGGAGGATATAACCAACCAAAGTCGGCTTATGGTAACCAATATCCCATGGCGAACCTAATTCATAGAGTGAACAACTCCTTGGTCCTAGGGGACATGCACGAGTTCACATATAACCAAGGGGTAAGGCCGACCAAACGCTCTAGCTTTTGGTCCGGAGATGTGGACGCTTCCGGAGTATTCAGGGCCTATGGTATTCAACCCTCAGATTGGGTTCATAGGATTCCTCACGGTGACGGACACTTACTTGGTCCTTGGGCGGACCGCATTAGACCATCGGGAGTTTCTTTAGTGATGAGCATCAGGGTGGAGGCTACCGAGAGAATATGGGTGGTGATTTTCAAGGTAATGTGGATAGTCCATACCAAGAGGATGTGGGAGGTGTCTCTCACGAGTGTGGGTGCAATGTTTTCTATGGAAGCGGAAGTGGAGGAGGAGCATCTAGTTTGGCACCGGGACTTATGTAGTATCATGGCCGCTATGTCAACGCAATTGTAGAAGATGCGACGATGGACACCTCGAACGATACAAGGAGTGAAGAGCTTAGCACGCAGAGGGAGGAGTCACCAGTAAACAGCCAAGGAGCCTTGGTTCAATGGGTGAAGAGGCTTGACAAGAGAAGGAAGTCCTCTTCTTAGTTTTGTTTACTCATATGGAAACTTGTGTGACCATGTGTCGGTTGGACCTTGAACCATTTGTTTTCATGTGTTGTAAACTCGGCCATAAGTTCAAAACCTAGTAGGATGGTGCTATGATCACCATTGAGACACCTTTGCAAGAATACTCGACCATAGGTGAGCTTAAAGACCATAAATGGCCGGATTTTAGACTATCAAGTAACACTCGGCCGAATGCCGTTATCACTTGACCGAGTGGCGTTCCACTCGACCGAGTGCCCCATTTCACTCGATCGAGTGAGCGGAAAATTGACCCTGGGAACTTTCTGTAAAAACCCGCACTCGACCGAGTGACACTCTCGCTCGACCGAGTGACATCCCCTCTTGACCGAGTAAGTCTCCACTCGACCGAGTGGACTGTTTTGATCTTGTTTTGATGGTTTTGAACCGACATGGATTGAGTACTTTCGTTTTATGACCCTACCAGCCTCCTAATAGTTGCGTAAGCGTAGACATCATTAATGAATTAATTGAAATAAGTTGTTTACGTTAGCATGTGTCATTTTATGTGTTGTGGTACAAATATGTTTAGCCGATGGATGAGATCTGACGTGTTTAGTAAGATCAATAATGATGCGGTAATTGGTGAATATGTAAGAATTCTATGAGTCTTGTGAATGATCGAGTCTTATGGCGACTAGAGTGGGATGATATGATACGAGGATAGATAAGAACACATGCGTGATCACGTGCTTTATATACAACATGATTTAGTCGGGATTAAAGAATATGGAAGAAAGTGAATCACACTAGATGGGGTACTCGACCGTGTTACAATTATTATGTATGGAGTCATGAGTTATACATGTATACCTAGAGTCACAAACGATGCACGATACAACTGGACCTTAGCCATGGTAGTGGGAATGAATGTTGAAGTTGACTTGTACTTGGACCCAAGAGTCTATATCGAGTGAATAAGAGAACCCTTCTCGCGAGTGATCGAGAGATGAACTTAGGGACGAAGTTCTCTTTTAGGGGGAGTGAATGTAACATTCAGGAATACGAAAGGGTATGAGAACATAGAAGAGCATGTACGGTAAAACACTAACGAGAGAGGCGAGTGAATGCTTGAGGAAGAGATTTGGGAGTTAGTCACGACACGAATGAAACGTAAGAAGGTGCTAAGGAAAAGTAAGGGTGAGGCGAACTTCGAGGACGAAGTTCATTTTTAAGGAGGGAAGATTGTAATACCCGGCCTTTGTGGGACTCGTACTTAGACCTTGGGATGTGTTAGAGGACCTTTAGACTGATAAGAGATCACTCAGGAGGGAAGGATAGCCTTACACTAGACCTAGACTAGACCAAGTGGTGTTGCAGCGGATCAAGTGAGTCCATTCGGTCAAGTGAAGATTATACTCGACCGAGTGAGTCCACTCGACCGAGTAGAGTTCTACTCGGCCGAGTGAGTCCACTCGACCGAGTGGACTCGGCACTCGGTCGAGTAATACTGTTTCAGAACACGGAATTTAAACCCTCATCTTCCCTAATCCTAAAATCATTTCCACCTTCCTCCTTATCTCTCCAAACTCTCTCCCTTCTCTCTAAACCCTCACAAACACCTACTAATTAGGATTCAAGCTTGGATAAGAAGATTTCCCACCTTCCTCTTCATCTCCTTCACCTAGTAAGTAAAGATCTACCCTTTTCTAGTCTTTTAAACCCTAACTTTTGGGGGAATTCGTTATGGGAAATTAATTAGTAATTAGTAAGTGTAATAAGGGTAATAATAAGGGGTATTGTAGTATATACTTGTATAGGATGCATTGTGATAGTTATTATGTGATTTGTATAGGATGAGACGGTTTCGGTCCGGATTCTAGTAGCTTGAGGAGATTGTTAAAAGGTAGGTTAATCCTACTCGGTTTCAATAATGTGATGTTATTTATGTTGATGTTGTAATTAGTCTTACATAATTAGGGCATTTGAATTATAACATGTTTATTGATAATCACATCATTAAGAGGATGATTATGATATGTTGAGGGTGGTTTATGTATTGGTTATTATCATATATATTGGAGGATTCGTTGTTGTTGTGTTTGTTTTAGAGACGTAAGATGGTTGGGAGACTGTCTTACGCTTAAGTCACCTCTTGGAGTTTATCACTCCAAGAGGGATCTGCACATTAATGTCTTGAGTTACGGAGGGACTCGTGTGGTTGAGACACGACGTCTGGCAGGGGATCCGGTTGGCTTCCGGACCCGGTACGTCTGGGCGTGTTCCGGTACCTGTGGTTGTCAGTATGTCTGGGCGTGTTCCGATACCGTGGTGATAGTGGTTTAATAGTGGTTCACTCATACTAGTAGTCATGTTGCATGTTAACACACTCGAGTCATGTCACACCTTATTGGTTTATTGCAACTGACGTTTGTCTGTCTGTGTAATTGCCACCTATTTCCGGAGTGGCCTGTGTCGATCCATATGATATTTCTGATCATATGGGGAGTATGTTAAGTACAGGTTGTCTGGATAGCACGCGAGAGACGGGACGAGCTCGATGAGTCATGAGACGAGTATAGTTGTGTAGATGAGTATAGTAGCCATGAGTTGTATTTATTCATTAGTAAATGGTTTGTAATCACTAAACTTGGCATCTATAATAAGTGTTTCTTTATTGTATCTTGATTTACCGCCTCGGAAAACTGAGAAGGTAACATTCCCAATTACCTTAGCCGAGTAAGAAAGGGGTGTTCCAACAGTGGTCAAAATGTCACTGTACAGTAATGGATTTGACCTATCTTTTTGTAAAATTTGCCATTAAATGTGCACATATGATTTATAGTTGACTCCAGTTCCATTTTTCAGTAGACGCGTAGACGTTTCCAAGTTGATAAGCCTCATTGAATCTCGTTGTGTTATTATTTAATTATGATTTTTGCAAGGTAACCTTGATTCACGACAAAATGCTGTTAGAAATCTGCCTGAACCAGTTGACATGGAAAAATTATTTATTAATTGGTTATTTGTGCTTTGGACCAAATTTCAACTCTCTCACTTTGATAACTCTCTGTATTTTCTAAAAAATCTATTTATTAGTGATTTTTGGATGTTATAGCATGTTTTCTAATACTTGCGAATGTGTGTTTTGATGACAAGAATCTAATAAAAATAGCATCACGGTTCCATAGTCTCTATTCTTATGTTGTGATAGTGTGCTTTCCTAATATAAGGGTAGATTCATTCATTCACATGCGCAAATGTAGGATGACAACGGAAATTTTAAATTGATAAACCTATCAACATCATGGTATGAAATGTGTGCTAATATAGTTGGCTTAAATTTTATATATATATATATATATATATATATATATATATATATATATATATATATATATATATATATATATATATATATATATATATATATATATATATATATATATATATATATATATATAAACTGTGTGTCCTTCTTTAGGATGAGTCATTCATGAGTCCGTTATCTTGAAGAGTTTAGTATGCACCCTGACACTGATTTTGACACTCATGTTTGACAATTGGAAGAATATATGGAATCATATGGAAAGAGATGCGAAAGTAGATATCAGATTGACACATATTTGAGAGCTCACACCTTGATTAGCACCTTTTCTGAAAAAGGTAAAATGGGAGACGCTAAGAGAATATTCATGAGGGACAATGATAGACATACTGAATGCTTACATTACTACCTAGATTTTGAGGGAGATAATAAATATCCGGAAGACATGACTTATGAGGTTAATTAGGAGAGGTAGAGAGATCATAAGCATTACTCGAAGAGTCAACATACTGCGAAAGAAAGTAGAACAAGGACAGTGTAGTCGTGCAAATTATGAGGTTGAGCGTGAAGAGTCAATGTCTGAAGATTATTGTGAGGACCCTGAAGTTATATAGATCAATATTGACACCTAGGAAGACCTAGGGGAGAGTGATGGAGAATCTGAGGAGGTGAATGGACCAAGGGAGCAGGGTAATCCTAACTCTTACTCTGATTCTGGTGATGACGTGGTTATAGTGAAAGAGTCATACACCCCTAGACCTAGGATATATGGTTGGTTCCGTTTCGAACGTAGGATTTTGAGAGTAATATAAAGCTGTGACTCGAGAAGACCTTCGTAGTTCATGTTTATTTAATTCTATCTATTTCATCCTCGCTGAATTTTTATCTTGTGGCACGTTAAATAAAGAACGATGGAGTCAATCGTCAGATATATATCGTTATAGTTTGTTACATCTATTTTGAGTCTATGCTATACACGAACTCATGGTTGCGTTTAATAAGGTTGCGATACATTAATAAAATTTTAAGTGTTGTTATTATGGATTATCTCTTCATTTTTATTGGTATATATTGCAAATGTTGACCGAGAAGCCGAGCCCAGACCTCGAAACTTAAATGTTGTTTCGTAAATTATATGTAATGCCCCCATCTACCAGGAGCCTTAATAAGATCTTCCCTATTACATAAGGGCATTACCATCTCGGTTTCCCAAGGTAAATATATCAAATAAACCATAAAGAACATTTAATAAACTCTTTTATACACACAGCGCAACCAAAAGCTGATCAACTCAACTATACAATATAAGAAAATACAATTGGTGGAACTACTAACGTCTAACAACCAACTCTTTATCACGCGACCTCTCTAACCCAGCAGCTACACCAAGACAGCTTCTACTCGTAACCTGAAAAGTCTTACTGCTCACCATTTGCCGCAAATATCAAATGGATCACCGCAAACACAGACAACAAGAAAAAACAAAACAAACACACCACACAGGTTAGTAACGGTATAAGGTAATAAGAAAGCAGTAAGCACAACAAGAACCAAAATGATAAAAGCAATACCAACTTCACTGTCTCCAAACTCCATTGCAACAAATGGCTCTCTTCGCAATGAGTAGTCGGGTTCCCATCGCAACAAGTAACCCACATCGCCAGTTGTAGACCGCAGCTTTGCCACCTAAAGCCCCGCTCATCGCAACGAGCTAAACTAGATAATTAATGTGCACATCTCCTTGTGATGGGAGTCATAAGACGCGAACATGGGATTGAAGACCATCTCCCGACAATGGCTTCACAATCGATACCAGTAATACGAATAACACCGCCACACCACAACACTACACAATACTGTAACCAAAAAATTACAATAGAACACCCACATCAATGGTAATCACATTAACACAATCAGTCAATCAATCATTCACAAACTGAAACTGAGTAGGGAAACCCTACATTAATCACATCACCCTAGCAGGAATCCACATCATTTCCTACAATCAACAATCATGCCCTATTACTATGTTATTAAGATTGACTATTCGGTTAACAAATACCCACAAACTTACATTGAAGAACATCTAGATGCCGACGGCGGCAACGGCCCGACTCGACGACCCCGTGCCCAAGCTACACCCTTTCCGGAGCAAAGTTCTTGGGTGAGATATAAGATGTGTAGTGGGAGATGGGAGGATAGGCTAAGAGAGAGAGCTAGGTTTAGGAAAATGAAAGAAACGTATGATGAAAATGATTTAAGTCGTAACCTACGCGTAATAAAAATTACACGCTGACTCTTGAGCACTCGGTCGAGTATACCGCACACTCAGCCGAGTACCGCACTCGTTCAAGTGCCAGATACACTCAGCCGAGTGACCCCTACTAGGTCGAGTACCCATTTCCGAATGTAATTGTAATACCTCGTATTTTATTATCTCGGTCAAAGGCTAATCAACGGTAAACGAGTAAATATATAATAATAATAATAATAATAATAATAATAATAATAATAATAATAATAATAATAATAATAATAATAATAATAATAATAATAATAATAATAATAATAATAATAATAATAATAATAATAATAATAATAATAATAATAATAATAATAATAATAATAATAATAATAATAATAATAATAATAATAATAATAATAATAATAATAATAATAATAATAATACTGATAATGATACTGATAATAATAATGATAATGATAATGATAATGATAATGATAATGATAATGATAATGATAATGATAATGATAATGATAATGATAATGATAATAATACATAATACATAATATGTATACATGATTATATATACTCTCACCTTCCACCTTATATACTCCACCCAACCCTATATCCACTCATCTTATCCACTCACAAAATTACAAGACAATCCACACAAACATGAGAGGAGAGAAAAGAGAGAAATTCGAAGAAAGGAGATTTTGTCCCTCCGCCTCGAGATCGTATGGTAAGACCGTCTTATACTAGCTTATATATTAATTAATATATACCATTGCCCCGCCTCGAACTTGGCCCACCATAAGACCGTTCTTGACCATCGTTGGGCCACCGTTGACCACCCAAAACTCGGTTTTAGATCTAAGGAGTTTAGTGTTGTTGTGGAACCATCTTTTGACCGATTTTTCACCCTCCGTTTATGGGCTGACCAAGGGCATTTTAGGGTGGTCGTGTTGGGGGATGAGTGACGAGTTTAGTGGCGGTCAGTGGTGGCGGTATAGGTGGTTGTAGGTGGTAGAAAACGAGTGTAAAAGGGGGTGTAAGGGCTGTTGCGGTTGTTGATAGTTGTTGTTGTTGTTGTCGACGGTTGTGGTTGTTTTGTCGGGGTGTGGGCTCGGGTCTAGTGGCGGCTGGGCGGCTAGTCATGTCGTGACCACCGTCGTGGTGGTGGCTGCATTGGCAGCGGTTTGGTGGTGTTAGAGGGAGTGTGTCATGTGTGTTGTGTTGGTGTTTGTGTCGTGTGTTGTTGGTGGTTATGGGGTGCTAGTCGTGGCCCACCACGGTTGGTGGTGGTGGACCACGATAAGAGCAGCAGGCTGTGGTGTAAGGTGGTTGAGTGACCAATTGTTTGGTTGAAATTTGAATAGCTTTAAAATGGGTTTTGTTTATTTAATTACGTATTTAATTTGATTAGATTACTTAGTTATTAGTTTAGTTAGTAATTATATTTAATTATCGTAATTAGGTGCCGACTTTCTAGAGGGCCAAATTTGTATCTGGTTGCTTTACTGTTTAGCGGGATGTCTAAAAGATAGGTTAATCTTACTAGTTTCAATATATTTGAATGATCATGTGAGTCGTCATTGAGTAGTCATTGCATTATAACACGTAAATTCATATGTTACTAGAAATGCATTATAACATGATATTGGTTGAGACGACTTGATGAGTCGGCAATTGGCATATTGCTTGGTATCTTGCATTTATTATATTTGGCATGTGTACTAGAGGATATGACGGTTCTGATTGTTTGGTTGTTGTTGAGGAGACGAAAGGCGATTGGGAGACCGTCTTCCGCTTGAGTCGCCTCTTGGAGCTTCCCACTCCAAGAGGGATGTGCGTGACCTGGCAAAAATATACTGAACCCGAAAAATCGATCGAAATTACCTGAATCGACACCTGGCCGTACACCCGAAAGGTATAACTGAACTTCACCCCGAAACCTGAATCGACCTGAATTGATTCAAAATCGATCCAAATTTGTAATATCCGAAATAAACCCAAGATCGAATGAACTTGAACTGTTTCAACCTCAATTGTTTTAATCTGAACCGATGTATACCTGAACCGATTTAAACCCGTACATTGATGACATAAACCCAACATTGGAACCCTAAATGACCCGAATGTACCTAGGCATCACATATAAGGTGTCTTTTTGTACATGAGTGTCACCCATTTGACGTCAATAAATTAATAGTATAGTTATACAAAGAAACATTATTTATAGTTTTTTTTTAAAAATATTCGTATTATATCCAATGTTTTGAATTAAGACCTAATCCCTTGACATCCGATCCGATTATGACCTGACTCGAATCTCATCTGCTCTGATATTGACCCGACTTGAACCTTATTTGCAATGATATTGACCCAACTCGAACCTGAACCATCCCGAAATATCTACAACCGATTAAAATTGAAAATTGAATCCAACCTGAGTTAAACCGAACTGAAATTGAAAAAAAAAAAAAGATAAACCGAAATAACCTGTTCCGAAAGAACCCGAACCGAAACTAATCTGATTGACCAGTATGCCACCTCTAGATGTACGTATTAATTAATTGAGTATGGAGGGACTCGTGTGGTTGAGACACGCCGTCTGGCAGGGGACCCGGTTGGATTCGGGGCCCGGTACCTGTTTATGTGATTTGGAGGGGTGATGTTGTTATTATTCCTTGAGAATAATGGATGGGTTGGGCCATGTCCATGAGATAGTGTAAGTGTTGTGGATAGCGATGTGACTATCGCGGTAGCTGGTAAAGGTATGGTGATACTGTCGCCGGGTGTGGCGGAGGGGGTAGAAGGTTGCGAAAGGAACTATGTAATAGTATGTTTGTGTCGGTAGTATGTCTCGGATATTTTATCTTTGTTGTGTAGTAATGATAGTCATAGGCCAAGATTAGTTTTAATTGTGGTTGTTTGATGGTGTATTAATCACCATCGGAGTCTATTAGCATTTGTGTGATGAAATAGGAAAGCTTGGAAGCAAGTTTGAGAATGAAAACCTTATGCCCAGGTGACACTCGACCGAGTGGTCGCCTACTCGATCAAGTAGGCCTGCTTTGACCTTTGTTTCGTCAATACTCGACCCAAATATTGAGTGTATACCCTTATTTCACGATTTATAATGGTTGGTTTGTGTCGGATGAACATAACGACCCCATATGGATGAGACCTTGTGAATTGTTTATGTTATGTGCCTTTTGCTATTTAAAAGCGAAATTTATGTAAAAGTTGTTAATTGACATGTGTAATTGGATGACAAGAATGATGTGACGATTATGTGTGGTACACGTTAATTGCCGTGAATTCAGTTTGGTATGATAACAATGTCCGTATTATGTGAATTTTTGTCGTGATGTGTTTGTCGCATAGTAATCTTGAATGCATAATCAGAGTCCCATGATGTAACACCCCCTTTAATCAGGAGCCTTTAGCTAGGCCTCCCAAGTAAATAAGAACGTTACCATTTCGGTTTCTCGAGGTAGTAAATAACAAAGTACAACAAACCAAAGTACTTTAAATTAAAATTTAACAATTAAATTTTTATTACAAATTAACCAAACTAAAATTCAATATAAAACTAAATTACAACTCGCAGTGGAATTAAATAAAGTGATTGATAGACTTGGTCCGGTTAAAACTCGTCGTTAAAAGCTACCAACCAAAACAATATTTATAACTTCACAAACTACTCTTAGTAAAGAGGTAAGTAAAGGTCGGATCCCATGGACGGGTATTGATGTAGGATTTTCAATTGCAAGTAGCTATGTCTTAGGGTGTCACAAATTATGGGTTGAGATGAGATGTAGTCTAAACTTATCAACAAGATGAATGTAAATTAATGAAAACAAAGTAAAGCAAATAAAGAGGTTTGTAAAAAATTGATAAAAAGCACTAGGGTGTCATGGGTTCATAGGGGACTTATGGAAATAGATTATACAAATATGTTCTCAAATAGATGCAAGAACTTATTGTTGTGATGGGATCGAGTTAGTGTATATCTTACAATCCCTAGGAAGATTTAGGTCCCGGAGCCGAGTCGTCTAGATTGTACAACGCCTACAAGTCGACTTAGTCTCCCCCTATTCAACTCTATACATGGTCTAATGACGCTCCACTTTGTTTATGTCTTACAAGCCTCATTGAAAAGATAAGAGATGGGTAAAAAATGCAAGGGATTCAGAGGCTGGCATTTCATCAAACATAACATGTGCATAGGTTGAAATCACAACAAGCAAGCAAATTAATTATGAAAATATATTAGATTAAGCATAGATCAATTCCCATGTTTGTTTCCCCTAATTCCCCGTTAACACTAGCTAAAGGACTACTCACTCATGATCAACTTTAGCATGCTAATAAGGTTGTCAATCATACTAACAAAGCAAAACATGATGAATAAATAATGTGATTAAGAATAATTAAACAAGGGTAAAAAGGGATTATACCTATTGAGATGATCCAAGATAATAAAGCAAAGAATAATAGAAGGAATCTTGATTATTGATAGAAGGTTGTCAATCCTCCAATTAACCCCAATAATCTTCTAATTACACAACTAAACTAAGAACAATTGAGAAATTATGAAAAGATTAGGATGTAATTAATATTGAGAAGTGTATTACCATTAAATTAAGACTAGATTAAGAGATGATTAAGAACTGATTAAATCTTGATAGAAATCTAGGTAGTACAATGGAGTATTTATACTAAAATTAAGTACAAGATTAGGGTTACTAAGGGCTTAAATGACTATTAAGACCCTAAGAGAAGCTTGAGGAATTGTAACTCACGAGGGACATGCGCGGATCGTGCTTGCAACTGCCACCAGGATCCGCTCGTCCTCACCTGATGCACGGCTGGTCCTGTAAGAAGACCCGCTCGGGCTGGTAGTCGGGACGCTCGGATCGTTCTCTTGTACACTCGGATCATGCTCATGGACGCTCGGATCGTTGCTCTGATCTGCTCGTCCTGAGCTCGAGCCGCTCGGGTCGTGCCACATAATTCTTCTCTTATTTGGCTCCTTAACAATCCGCGGGAATTGTGTTAGGGATGCAAGGATCTTTTCATCATTGCCCATTTCAATTTATTTATTTTCTTAGGCCTCTAGTGTCGGTCTCCTCTTCGATGCTTGGTCATTAGATGCAATCCATTTAGCTCCATTTTGCTCCATAAATGCAAGGTTAGCAATCCTCTCCTACCAGGACACAAATCCTCAAAGAATATGCAAAATGGGAAACTAAGGATAAGAAATGACCCTAATAGGTGCTAGGAAGCATGGGAACGAGGTTAATTTGGGGACTAAATGTGCTCAAATATGAGTCACATCAAACATCCCCAAACCGAACCTTTGCTCCTCCCGAGTAAAGAGGTGATTAAAACTATGACCTTTGTTTAGTCTAACCTACTAATATAGCCGATATGAGACAATTAGCGGGTCTCACTCAGCCCTTCAACTCACAACAAGACATCCATGAGGTAAGATGCCTTCTTGCAAGGCAAGGTGGGTCTTGCCAAAATGGCGATACATCCAATCATTAAGCACACAAAAGAAGGTAATGGATGCATCTACAAAATAATAGCCACTTTCCTCATCTAAGTGGCGGAAATTATCTAGAAAGGAAAATTTAAAGGTATACACTCCATTACAAATATGGTTTCTTCAAATTATTAAGCCTAGGAGGATTCCAAAAACTCACCTCCAAGTTGTATCAAGCTAGGGTACCTTCGTCTTCAATTGCTAAATGCTTTCGTCAAGAGTAGACTCCCTATGATGTTAGAAACACTGTAGGATCGCGGAATTCCCCCTCTTGCCTAGCGAGAACAAGGGTCGTCCCCTCTATACCATACACAAAAGTGGGTTCAATGGAAAAAGGGATCAATGTACTTTGAGTTTCATAGTGGGAGTTTGCTTTTGGTTTTGTTATTCCCCCAAATTTCTTGTGGCATTTGACATTTTTGAGAACAATTTTCTTTGCCATTTCTTTGATGTTTGGCAATTTCATGCTTGACAATTTTCAACTTTTGCATTTTTTTAACATTTTCAAAGTCACCCCAATTTGTAACAAGGGTGCTTTTATTTGAAAGATAGGAGTTTTTATTTTTGTACTCCTCTTTTCTTTGATGCAAATTTGTGCAAACTTCTTGATTTTCATTTTGGTACTTGAACTCAAGTTGAGATTTTTGTGCCCATTCCCTTTTTGTTGACAAAAATGATGATAGAAGTGGAAGATGGTTGCATGGTTTCAAGGGTCACCTTTGAATAAACGGTAGCCAAGGAGTCATCACATCACAAGGTACTCTTGACTAGGTCTTATTCCATGGGTCAAAGGATACTAGCATGACACATCTTAGGGTGTTTTAGAGGTATTCTAATGAGCAAAGTCTCAAAAATAAAAAGTATCTACAAGGGCCTTATATACACTTGTCAAGTTTCCCAAATAGATGTTTACACAAAATTTTTCTGAAATGCAACTACATGCCATGATGCAACTAACATTTATACAACCTAATGCATATGTTTCTATCAACTAGTATGCCATATAAACTACATGCAACTCCTAAGATCACATTGATTTGTACCGCATCAACCAAAATAAATCCACACAGTCATTAACATAGAGAGGAAAAAGGAAATTGGAAAGATCATACCATGTGGTCTTTATATTCCTCATGCCTCAGATGTGGAGTAGTCGATCCAATGTGATAAGAGGACAAACAAACATAAGTATATACACAATATACAATTCTATACTACAAAGGAATGAACATGTTTTTTGATTTTTTAAATTTTTCAAATTTTTATGGTTTTTGTTTTTGAAAGTTAAGTTAGAATTTCCCATCCCCACACTAGTATGGGCATTGTCTTCAATGGCCAAAATGATAGGAAATTATGCAATGCAAGCTAAATGAATATGCATGATTTCTACACTAATATGCAAACTATATGACATATTACAAAAGTGATGCATTCTACTCTACCCTATATGATGCATGCTTTCTATTGTTCGGAGAGCTAATTTGAATTAACTCGCATCCCTTGTGTTTGAACTTCCCGAAACAAAGTAAGACACTATTTCTAGTGTAAAAATAGGGGGAGTTCATGCACAAGGAAAGGATGCAATGCATGAATCCTATTTGTCATTTTGGATTTTTCAATTGAGAACAATAAATGAGACAACTCAATGGAACCGATGCGGGAGTCCTTTAAATATTGCTAGGACTCAAAAGAAATATTCAAGATAAAGATTAAAAACATGATATAGAGACAAAGCTAAAGGAGGTGTAGGTAACTCACAATGGAATAGGTTGAAGTCAAGTAATTAACCCCGCATGTGTGGTATCCTCCAAATAGCCTTTTCAACCCTCAATTATCGCTCATTGCGACATCCTCATCACCGGCATCATTGCCGTCATCATCATCATTACTTGCATCATCAATTTCTTCATTATCTTCTTCATCATCCACCTTCATTGACTCGGAGGATTCACCATTTCCATCATCAACTTTGGAACTTGAACCTTGCTCTTCTTCTTCTTGGCATGAATCACTACCTTCCCCGTCTACAAAAACAACAACGTCCTTTCCATTAGCCACCCGACAATCCATTTCGGCATCTTGAGAAACACTTGGGAAGAATATCTCCCTATCCGCCCAACTAGGCAACGGACATGAAGAATCAAGAAGTCCTTGCCTAGCTAGATGTAGAAGGGGTGGATATTGGGCACGGTAGGCATTCACCCGGTCTTCATGAGCTTCTTTATACATTTGTTGCATTAGTTGGGTCAAATAGTCGTTGCCTACCATGACATTAGAGCTACTCGGTTTGAATTCTTGATAGGCAAAGGGGTATGGTGGAGTCACAATGGTGGAGGAGGAGGGCTTTGCAATTGGTTCCCTATGTTGTTTAATTATCACTTCGGCTTCCTTGGAGACGGGCAATAGGTAGTTTGGGCTACGGACGGAGATGTGGCAAATCTCGCTAGGCAAGACAAAGGACTTAGCTTCTTTGATGAGCCACTCATATTTGTTGTCAAGATTGTCATTCTTGACCCAATGGAATTTGTTGATCATAGTGCTCATATCAAGGAGGTTGCTCCCTTTAACTGGTTTGTAGGTGTTATCTTTATTGAAATTCGGGTTAAAGTGCTTAGGTAGTCTCGTTACCAAACCTCCGTTTACAATGAAGGCCGCTCCATCTTTCCCATTATCAATCTCAAGCCACCGATCAAGCAATAGTTGAAGAATGTTGTACTTTTTGGTGAACTTTCCATTGATATTCATGAAGGACTCAAGGTAGATAAAATCAAGTTCGGTGAAGTGATTGGTGCCTTTTCTAGCAATCAAGGTATTGCCCACAAACTTGTGCCATACTCTTATGCCCGGATGATGAACATATAAAGCATGACACTCCCGGAAAGAGTAAAATTTTCGACCGGTAATAGCTTTCCAAAGAGGTGCGGCATCATATTTCAAAGGCTTCCTCTCATAATTATGATATTGTAAAAGACCAAACACATTACCAAACTCACTCAAACCCATTCTTCTACTCTTATTCTCAAGAAGGAATTCAACATAATGTCGATTCTCTATCTTAGACACCTTCAAGGAGCTTATGAACTCCATGGTCAATGAAGTGTAGGTCAATTCTTCCATTTCAAAGAGGGCTAACAACCTCATGGACTCGAAAAATGCTCTAGTTTGCTCAAGCACACCCAATTTTTCCAAAGTGTCTTGACAAATAAACTTGGTAGCCACAATAGTCTTTTTAGCAAGGGATAAAAATGCATTCCTATGAGCATCGGTTAAGAAAGTTACCTCCGTAAAATTTGGCAATTATTCTATAACCGGAGTAGGTGTGGTAGCTTCCTCAATAGGAGTGCGATTTCTTGGATTTCCACCCTTGGTTAGGTCACTACCAAAGCCATAGATGCAAGAAGATCTTGTTATCTCTTTGATAAATTCGGAGTCTTGGGTGCCTTGGTTCTGCCTTTGGTCCTTGCTATTGTATTCTCCTTCTCAAATTGGTATCAACAAACCAAGATATTGCTTGAATGTTCCTTGCTTCCTCAAACTTCAACCAATCCCTCAATCAATTTAGGATTTTTGAATTTTTACCCAAACCCTAGAAAATTGATTCAATTTGTGAGGAATATGATGTTTAGATGGTCTTTTGTTGATAAAGGAGTGATTTAATCTTGTTTTAAGCAAGTTTTGTTTGGATGGTGGTGAATTTTGTTGTGAAATTGGTGTTTTTGAATGGGTTGATTGAGGGTTTAAGTGGGAGAAAAGGTGTGTGTTCGTTTTTTTGAAAGATAGAAATGAATTGAGAAGGAAGGGAATTGTCCCATGTTTCTGTTAAGTACAGGTCAGGGACGCTCGGATCCTTGTCGGGATGCGCGGATCCTCTTACAGGATTTCTGAAATTTAAAAACAGTGCCAGGACGCGCGGATCCTCCTCGGCTCGAGCGGATTTCTGCTAGGACGCTCAGATTTTTCTTGGGACGCGCGGATTTCCTTACAGGAAAATTTGATAAGTTTGAAGCATCTCAGGACGCGTGGATTCAAGTCAAGACGAGCGTCCTGAAGTTGCGGACGAGCGTATTGAAGTTAGCTTGCGCAGATTCCCTTACAGGACGTTTCCTTCAATTCAAACCTTCCCAACTCTCATGTCCTAAGGCTAGGACGCTCGAATCGATGCTGGGGATGCTCGGATCCTCTTCAGCTCCCACGAGCTCAGGTCCGCTCGTGGGGGTTCCTTTTCCCATGTCATTCTTTCTTCTTGTCCTCTCTTAAATGTTGTGGGTGCACTACATAGGCTTGGTTAGCCTAGGCATTTGCCATCCCCACACTTGGTCGAACACTACACATCAAAACACGTTAAAATACCTCCCTCACTTGCTCTCATGTCAAAAATCTTGATCAAAGCACAAAAATGCAAATCCAAAAATGACAAAGATGCAATAAAGGAAATAAAATGCGAGTTAAGGGGTTAGAATATTAACAAATGGTGGTTTAGGGAGGACTCCACCAAACTCTCATTATTGGATGAGATTTCAAGGGGGCAAATCCAAGGTGTTGTTGATGTTGCTCAACACCTTTGAAGAGTCTATCGACCCGAAATACTCAAGAGGGGGGTGAATTGAGGATTTAAATCTTTTGAAAGCTTTTTCGATTGTGTGAAGATAATTGATTATTTAAAGATTATTGATCAAACTTTAACTAATCAACAAATAAACAAACGAATGAAAGAGAGAGACACACGGTTTTTGAAGTGGTTCAGTTTCACAAATCGAAACCTACGTCCACTATTCCCGATTAATAAATTTAGTGCCTTTCTACGGATTACAAATTTACTAACCCAAATCGTACAACTAACTCTAGCTGTAACTCAATGAGTACCGTTAAATACTCGAGTGACTAACTTACGCTAATAAGAAAGCACTAATGATTCTTGCAAAGGTTCACATTAATGAACAAGTAAGAAATCTATTGAGCTCTATTATCTTATAATGATAACTTAACAAATGAATATACGAGTTTTAAAATACACGACCTTTTGAAAATAGCAAATCGGTTTTCTGCTTGAAATACACGATTTTGCTCTTTGAAAATAAAATCAATTTTATGCTTAAGGTCTCTAATTTAAATGTTGCAAAAGCAAAGTATTTATAGGAAGGAAAGAGCAAGGCTACTCAGTTTCATGAAACCCTAATGGCCGAAATAAGAGATATGTAAACAAATCATATCTTCTATTATTTCTTTCCTTAAAGCCTAAAAGATAATAAGGAATATTCTAAAGATAGAATACAATTTATTCTATTATTATCTTTTCCATAAATTCTAACATATGATAAGATTTTCTATAACAAGAATATCTTTTATCATAAACAACCATATCAAGTAAGATATAAAAGATATGTAAAGATATTCTTACAGAATAAAATCTTCACAAAATATACCTTAGGTCACACGAGATATCATGGCTCATATGCCTCGTGACTCGTGTAAACCCTAGCTCAATATTAGGTTAGAATTTAGGTTTTAGGAGTAGCTATATTAAAACCCTAATTAGTAGCATGGTCCAACTCATAAGTTGACCCAAAACGACTGCTAACCAACGTTTAGTATAAACCAAACTCCGCACTAAACCGGGCTTTACTTAATAAATACTTTTACTAAAACATTTAAAATAAACTTAAACAATTTTCAAAAACAATTTTGAAACAATTCAAGTCGTGTAAAATAAACTCAGCATCTCAATGTTATAGTAGAAGAGCTATAACATTGAGCTCTTTTATTAGTAATGTTATAGCTGCAAAGCTATAACTTTACCAATACACGAAATTCACTCTTAGTTACCATTACGAGATAATCACCTATACTATTCTAATCTTCATAGGAGATCTTCGAGTATACGCTACTTCATCATCCAAGCTTTGATTAATCTTCAGACGGACTTCGTCTTCTCATAATACTTGAATGAATCTTCAGATAATTTGATCTTCAATCGAGGCTTGACCACCATATACTACCACCACAATTCTCTTTGTTGCTTATAATAAATAAGTCTAATCTAAAAGACTTAAACAAACGATTACGCGCAACGAGTATATATCAATTATAAAGCACCTTGACATCATCAAAACATAAACATATACTATATGGTTCTACAACCTTGTAGAAGTAGTCGAAGGCTTGCTCATTTTCATGATAGAGGTCTTGGGTAGACCTTTTACATATTTTTCTCTTCATTGTTGTAGTCATCTAAGTAAAAGTGATGACAAGGATAAACAAAGCCTTGGTCTAAGGTCATACCATTTCTAATATAAGGATTGACCAATCCTTGAAATTCATCGTCCCATAGACCGCAAACTTCACTAACTTGTTCCCCAATGATGTTATGAGTTGACAAGGGCAACTCCTCTTTCTTGTTGTCATGGCCAATGAGGCCTTCTTCATTACTTTTCATGATGGGTGAGCTATTCAAGCTCTCATTGTTGTTAAAAATACCTTGCTCTCCGAATAGAGCTACTTGAAGGTCATCCACTTTCTTCTTCCATATGGGTGGTGTTTCTTTGCCCATGGCTTGATCTTTGCATAGTGATTCTAACTTATTCCTGTCATTTTCGCAGCTATAGTGATCGACCATGAAGCATGGCTCATGTAGTCGGGGAGCTCTCACTGTTTTGTCAAGATTGAAAGTGATTGTCTAGTCCCCTACTTCAAGTGTGAGGTCTCCATGTTTCATATCGATTACCGCTCCCACGGTATGCAAGAAAGGTCTTCCTAAGATGATAGGAATGTTGGAGTCCTCCTCCATGTCTACATTGACAAAGTCTACCGGGATGAAAAATTTGCCAATTCTCACGGGCACATCGTCCCATACCCTTAAAAGTATTTTTGTTGATCGATCAAGAGTGATGTTGGTACATTTGAGCTCTCTTATTCCTAGCCTCTTACATACCGAATATGGCATGACACTTACACTTGCTCCAAGATCACATAATGCTTTGTTGATTGTAGTGTCGCCAATGGTACATAGAATAGAAAAACTTCCCAGATCTTTAAGCTTTGGAGGTGAACTCCCTTGAAGAATAGCACTACTCACTTCGGTAAAGGCAATAGTCTCCAACTTTGGGATAGATTTCTTCTTGGTAAGAATATCTTTCATGTACTTTGCATAAGCCGGAACATGATTGATCAATTCCGTGAATGGGATTGAGACTTCTAAGTTCTTCACAATTTCCATGAACTTTCCAAGTTGGTCATCAAGCTTAGGCTTAGCTCGGCGACTTGGGAATAGAAGTTTAATCACAATAGGCTCTTTTTCCTTAGCCTTCTATTCATTCTTCTTCTTTGAAATTTTATTGGTGGTAGGATCTACCTCCTAGAGTTCTCCACAACTCTTTGCTTGTCCCTAGCATCCACAATATCTTCATCAATTGGCCTCTTCGGCCCCTCATATCTTGTACCACTCCTCAAATGGATGGAACTAACCGTCTCATATCTTGGGAATTACCTTGAGGCGGTGATTGCCCCTTTTGTCTTTGAGAGCTAGAAGATGCTAATTGAGTCATTTGAGTCTCTAACATTTTAGTGTGGGCAAGAATGTTGTTGATATTGATTTCCTTAGCTTGGCTATCTTTTTGCATTTGGGTGAAGAATTCTTGTTGGTTCTCTTGCATTTGGAGGACCGCTTTTTGAACATTAAAGCTTTGGTCATTTGATTGGTTGTAAGAAGGTTGATTTTGATAACCTTGGCTTTGGTTGAAAAAGGGTCTTTGAGCTTGGTTTCTCATTGGAGGTGGGGTGTATGTTTGTTGGAGGTTTTGGACATTTTTACTTTTGTATGAAAGATTTGGATAGAATTTGGTGTTCTCATTATAGTAGTTGGAATAAGGGGTACCACTCTGGTATCCTTGGAAAGCAATAACTTGTTCATTTATACCCCTACATTCATTGTGATCATGTCCCAAGGTTCCACAACTTTCACATACTCCACTTGGGATTGAGGATGATGCCACCATAGCATTAACATGTTGTTTGGGTGATTTGGAAACTTCATCAAGCTTAGCCATGGTCTTCTCAAACTTCAAATTGATGGTGTCGATATGAGCACTTAGTTGAGCACCCAATTGAGTGATGGAATCTACCTCATGTTTTCCTCCTCTAGTGGCCTTTCGAGGACTACTATATTGGGAATTATGAACCGCCATCTCTTCGATTTTGGCCCATGTTTGATTGTCATCAACTTTGGTAAACATCCCATTGGATCCCATATTAAGAACATTGCGGGAGTCTTCATATAGGCCATTCCAAAATTGTTGCACAAGGAACCACTCACTAAGTCCATGGTGTGGACAAGAATGATAAGTGTCCTTAAATATCTCCCATGCTTCATATAATGATTCCTCATCCCTTTCCTTAAACCCGGTGATTTGGGCTCACAACATATTAGTCTTCTCCGGAGGATAGAATTTCTTGTAGAAGGCAAGTGCTAACTTCTTCCATGAATCAATACCAAGGATAGCCTTATCTAGACTCTTCAACCATTGCTTTGCGGTACCGATCAAATAAAAAGGAAACAATACCCATCGGATTTGGTCTTGAGTAACTCAGGTTTGAGAAATTGCATCACAATAGTAAAAAAAAGTCTCCATATGTGAATGAGGGTCTTCACTAGGCATCCCTCCAAATTGACTTCTCTCAACTAATTGTATGAATGCGGATTTGGCAATGAAATTACAGATTAAATGTGGTGGTGTAGGAGTACCGTTTGGTAGGTTCTCCTCGGTTGGTACGAAATGTGATGAAAATTTAGGCATTGTAGGTTGATTTTGTGGTGGGTTTTGAATTGGGCTATCCTCTCCTTCTCTAGCAAAAGGGTTGACAAACTCGATGTTATTTGGTTGAATGTCCACAATCTCACCAATACCTACAACTCTTGAAGGACCTCTAGCAACTCTTCTATTGTTGGTTAAGGTCCTTTCAATCTCGAAATCAATAGGTAATAAATTACCTTGTGATCTCCTAGTCATACAAAATATCAAACAACTCGAAAATAATTAGAACAACCTTGAGGATATTGACTTCCCCAAGGTAAAGAAAGACACAACTAAACCTAATTAACGAAAATCAAATCAATTAAACATCGTCCCCGAAATGGCGCCATTTTTGGTCCGGTTAAAACTCATCGTTAAAAGCTACCAACCAAAACAATATCTATAACTTCACAAACTACTCTTAGTAAAGAGATAAGTAAAGGTCGGATCCCAAGGGACGGTATTGATGTAGGATTTTCAATTGCAAGTGGCTATGTCTTAGGGTGTCACAAATTATGGGTTGAGATGAGATGTAGTCTAAACTAATCAACAAGATGAATGTAAATTAATAAAAAAAAAAGTAAAGTAAATAAAAGGGGTTTGTAAACAATTGATAAAAAGCACTAGGGTGTCATGGGTTCATAGGGGAATCATGGAAATAAATTATACAAACATGTTCTCAAATAGATGCAAGCACTTATTGTTGTGATGGGACCGAGTTAGTGTATATCTTATAATCCCTAGGAAGATTTAGGTCCCGGAGCCGAGTCGTCTAGACTGTAGAACACCTACAAGTCGACTTAATCTCCCCCTATTCAACTCTATGCATGATCTGATGAGGCTCAAGTTGGTTTATGTCTTACAAGCCTCATTGAAAAGATAAGAGATGGGTAAAAAAGGCATGGATTCATAGGCTCGCATTTTATCAAACATAACATGTGCATAGGTTGAAATCACAACAAGCAAGCAAATTAATTGTGAAAAGATATTAGATTAAGCATAGATCAATTTCCATGTTTGTTTCCCCTAATTCCCCATTAACCCTAGCTAAAGGACTACTCACTCATGATCAAGTTTAGCATGGTAATAAGGTCGTCAATCATACTAACAAAGCAAAACATGATGAATAAATGATGTGATTAACAATAATTAAACAAGGGTAAAAAGGGATTATACCTATTGAGATGATCCAAGATAATAAAGCAAAGAATAATAGAAGTAATCTTGATGATTGATGGAAAGTTTTCAATCCTCTAATAAACCCCAATAATCTTCTAATTATCCAACTAAACTAAGAACAATTGAGAAATTAAGAAAAGATTAAGATGTAATTAATATTGAGAAGTGTATTACCACTAAATTAAGACTAGATTAAGAGATGATTAAGGATTGATTAAAGCTTGATGGAAATCTAGGTAGTACAATAGGGTATTTATACTAAAATTAAGTACAAGGATTAGGGTTACTAAGGGCTTAAATGACTACTAAGACCCTAAGAGAAGCTTGAGGAATTGCAACTCCCGAGGGACATGCGCGGATCGTGCTTGCAACTCCCACCAGGATCCGCTCGTCCTCACCTGATGCACGGCTGGTCCTATAAGAAGATCCGCTAGGGCTGGTAGTCGGGACTCTCGGATTGTTCTCTGGTATGCTCGGATCATGCTCAGGGACGCTCCGATCGTTGCTCTGATCTGCTCGTCCTTAGCTCGGGCCGCTCGGATCATGGCACAAGATTCTTCTCTTGTTTGGCTCCTTAACAATCCGCGGGGATTGTGTTGGGGATGCAATGATCTTTTCATCATTGCTCATTTCACTTTATTTATTTGCTTAGGCCTCTAGTGTCGGTCTCCTCTTCGATGCTTGGTAATTAAATGCAATCCATTTAGCTCCATTTCGCTCCATAAATGCAAGGTTAGCAATCCTCTCCTACCAAAGACATAAAACCTCAAAGAATATGCAAAATGGGAAACTAAAGATAAGAAATGACCCTAATAGGTACTAGGAAGCATGGGAACAAGGTTAATTTAAGGACTAAATATGCTCAAATATGAGTCATATCAAGACTATATGGTCTAGACTTCTAGGTAGACTGGCCGAATCCTCACGCATCCTCACAAGATCCTAAGTCAGCTAACTCAAGTACCTGTCAAGTCTGCTCCCCAGTTACGGTTCATCACAGGTGTTCACGAATACACTGTCAACCGCGAGGTTGTGGCTAGGAATAACTATGCAACATTAACATATGAGAATAGCAACTGAAATTACATAAAACAAGTACTACCACCAACCATCCATTAATACTGTATAGTCCTCCTGGTCCCTGACCGAGGCTCCACCACACCGTCGTCCCGCCAACTCCTGGACCGGGGATAAAGACAAATGTCGTCCCAGTCCGAGACTGAGGATATTTCATAACCCAATGTCGTCCCATTCCGAGACTGGGGAGATCTCATAACTCATTGTCGTCCCAGTCCGAGACTGGGGATATCTAATAAAATAATATGCCAATACGAATATTCCCTTCCAATAATAAACAACCACAATAATCCAACAATAATTATAATTTACGTATCCATTCAATTCCACAAAGAAAATGAGTTGAGTAGTTATCCTACCTGGCAAGCAATCCAATTATGCACTCCAATAATGCAATCAAATCAACAAATAAAGTTACTCAATAAAACCGTTACCTTGTTAAATAGTAGAGCGTGAAGACACTTGAGATGGTGAAGGTGATTAAGATAGGGGTGCACAACGCGAGAGATCTCAGCTGTCTAGGTCTCGTCGTTCGTGGTCTCTCTCTCTCTCTCTGCCTCTCTTTTCTTTTCTTTGTTCTTGCGTATAACAACAAGACGGGAAGGAAGGGAGTTGTTTATATATGTATGTAGCTACCCTAGGTTATAGTAGTAATAGTAATAGTATTAGTAGTAGTAGTAGTAGTAGTAGTAGTAGTAGTAGTAGTAGTAGTAGTAGTAATAATAATAATAATAATAATAATTATTATTATTATTATTATTATTATTATTATCATAATAATTATAATTATAATTATTATAATAATTATAATTATAATAATAACAATAATAATAATAATAATAATAATAATAATAATAATAATAATAATAATAATAATAATAATAATAATAATAATAATAATAATAATAATAAGAACAATAACAACAATAACAACAACAATAATAAATAATAATAATAATAATAACAATAATAATAACAACAATAATAGTAATAATAATACTAATAATAATAGTAGTACTAATAATAATAGTAATAATAATAATAATAATAATAATAATAATAATAATAATAATAACAATAATAATAATAATAATAATAACAACAATAATAATAATAATAATAATAATAATAATAATAATAATAATAATAATAATAATAATAATAATAATAATAATAATAATAATAATAATAATAATAATAATAATAATAATAATAATAATAATAATAATAATAACAATAATAATAATAATAATAATAAGGGGTGTGGTCGCTTTCATATTTTTACTAGACTTAGCTTTGTTGTTGCTAAGGGGTGGGGCAACAACTCTCGACTC
The DNA here is from genome assembly GCF_048544455.1 of Silene latifolia. Classification (NCBI taxonomy): domain Eukaryota; kingdom Viridiplantae; phylum Streptophyta; class Magnoliopsida; order Caryophyllales; family Caryophyllaceae; genus Silene; species Silene latifolia. The sequence continues at coordinate 949 of NW_027413206.1, read as the reverse complement.
CCACAATTTCATGGAAACTTTTATTTTTCAATCAACAAAATGCAACAACAACCCTTCATAATAAAAAAATAGTAATAATTATAATAACAACAACAACAACAACAACAACAACAACAACAACAACAACAATAATAATAATAATAATAATAATAACAACAGTAACAATAATAATAACAATAGTAACAATAGTAGTAATAATAATAATAACAACAACAACAACAACAATAACAACAACAACAACAACAACAACAACAACAACAACAACAACAACAACAACAACAACAACAACAACAACAACAACAACAACAACAACAACAACAACAACAACAACAACAACAACAACAACAACAACAACAACAACAACAGTAGTAGTAATAATAATAATAATAATAATAATAATAATAATAATAATAATAATAATAATAATAATAATAATAATAATAATAATAATAATAATAATAATAATAATAATAATAATAATAATAATAATAATAATAATAATAATAATAATAGTAATATTTAATTAGTGTGGGGTAAGGTAGCTAGTATTATAATAGTAATGTAATATAAATATAATTAATTAATATTATTTTTACCTTTTACCCTTCAGTATTCTTACCATTATTATTCCATCTCACTGCTATACAATTGCATAGTACCCTTTTATTATTTAACCTGATACGATTCTGGGTAGTAATTTTATTAAAAACATTTACGAAAATAAATATTCATTCCAAAAGTACGAGGTATTACACATGATGCTAGTAACGGAAGTATTGAGGATTGATGGGAACGGATGTGGAAAAACATGTGTGATCATGTGGCATATTTGAGGTGGTATATGCGCGGCATGGTGGCCGGAAATGGAAATGTGAACATTGTTGAGTCACATAACGAGAAATGTTGCATTAATTGATTGTTTCCTGGAGTCCGCATATTCATGATGGAT